>NC_083367.1:32325681-32628712 GCF_030254825.1 Meriones unguiculatus | reverse complement strand
CCTATTGTGTGTCATTTGTTATAGAATAGGGTTCAGTATGCATTTCAGAAATGCCCATTAAATTAAATGGATTTCAGGCTAAAGAGGGAATAATAAATGTGTATAGGCTACAACCTGCTTTTCATAAGTGTTGAAAAAAATCTGTTAGTAGAGCACACACACACACACACACACACACACACACACAGAGAGAGAGAGAGAGAGAGAGTAAAGCAACTGACTCCACTAATTATTACCAAGCGTTGTTAGATACTGGATAACCCCATGTCTTAAAAGAAAAGCACACACACCTTTCTGCAGACACCCCCCCCCCCCCATTAAGACTTTATCATCAGATATTCAACGATGAGTCCCATGATCTTGGAAAGGGGATTTCCTTTAAACATCAGCTTTCTCAGCATGCTGGCTGAAAGCAGGCAGGTGCACATATTTTCGCTAGCATGTAGAATTCAAGACAACCAAAAGCGCAGAAGCAGAGAGGAGAATGTCAAGGACAGGTTGATGGGTGCAGGGGGCTGGGAAGGTAATGGTCAAAAAGCTGCTGAAACTGTCACCAGAGGAGGAATTGTTTGCTTTCTTATGTTGTTTGGGGGCCTACTTCAGAGCACCGGGGAAACAGTTAATAATAATTTCCAGAATAATAGTTTCTAGAAGACTCATTGATTAGAATGTTGGTGCAGGCTGTGCAGGCTCTTGCCTGAAGTGAACGAGGCTCACATTATAATCAAAGGTCATAGTGTAATAAATAGCTCTGAAGTCTAGTTAAAAATTAGTGGGTAGATCAAGAAAGAAAAATAAAATATGAAGTGCCTGGCTACAGTCACCAGCTAGAAAGGGCGGCAAGCACAGAAACCAAGAGAATGACTATTTCCATGCTAAGACAAGTGTATTCCGAAAGCAGCAGGAAGGCCCTTATTAGGCATTGTCTCCTCATTGCTGGTAGCCCATCCTCAAGCACAATGCTGGTCAATGATAAACGTGGCTCCAATTAAATGTTTGTTGATTGATCTCATTTTATGCTATCTTTTACAAGGCAATTGTTACATTGCTTCATACAGTGTTTGTGAGGAGTCATTATTATAAAGGATTAATTCTTTATCTCTGAGAAGTTCTTTGTATTACATAGTTCTCGCCATGTTTCTCCAAATATCCATTGTTGTATAATACCATAGGAATAGGTTATTTTTCCCCCTGAAAATTCAACTGAGGCATTTCTAGTAGAGAGTACCCAAATCACCTTTCACCAGGTTTTTTTGTTTGTTTGTTTGTTTTTGTTTTTGTTTTAAGATTTAAATGACAGTATATAGGCTACCACTTGATTCGAATGCTTGAAGTGTCTTTTTCTTTTTTTTTCTGCTGAATGCACCTCTTTATCATAGGACAAACTGCTAAGAAATAAATATATATTGACAAAAAAATCATGGGAAACTAAAGGTATAAAAGGAAAGAAATGTGTTTTTCAGCATTATTCATGAGAACTGCTACCTCTGTCCTCCACCCAAAAAGAAAAGGAAGTTCAATGGATGGATTGTGAATTTTGTACAGTAGAACATTGATCAGCAAGAAGAGTGACACTATAACCATACACAAAATGTGTGACTCTGACTACCAGCATTCAGTTAATAGAGGGTTAAAGAAACAGAGCCAGTGGCCCCAAGGTGAGAGCTAATGTGTAGTCAGACACCTAAAAATAAAATTTCATATGTGCTAGAAATAGCTTCCTGACAGAGCTACTGGCTATGTGGATATCAAACTCAACACTGTTTACTGAATAATATAGAACTATATTTGATTAATGTAAATGTCAGTACCTATATCTTTCACAAGTGAATTAAAATAGGGTCTTGAATATTTGGCCAAGAGCAAAGGATAAATGATGAGGTATACATTTAACAGTTATATGTGTTTTAAAATAATTCCTTGTATACCATTAATATGAGCATTGTGTATGGTGCATCACTTTAAAATACATTTAATTTAAACTAAGAAGCAGATAAAGCTACACTGAATAATATTTCTTTCAGCTCTAAACTTATGAGAAAGTGCCTTTTCTGTCTTTAAGATTTTTATATAGATGTGAATAAAAATACTTCATTATGATTTCATTATATTCGGATGACGATTTAATATACTATATATCCAAAGCTCACAGAAGTGGTTTTTTTTTGTTTTTTTGTTTGTTTGTTTGTTTATTTGTTTCAGAAGAAAACAGCGCAGTTACTGAGAAGAGGCCAACATAAAAGAAAGAAGCTGAAACAGGAATGCTTTGTCTAGTTTCTAGGCTTCACAAGACATGCTGATCTATGCATACTGATCTATGGTGCAAATGTGAAAAATATGTGCACACACGCTTTCCTATCTGTATTAGGTCATTTTAGAGGATTCAGAGGATAGGTAGCAGAGACTAGAATTGAGAAAATACTTGGGTAAAGCCGAGGAAAATGAAGGGTACCGTGGTTTGACAGTAATGTTAATAATAATGCTTGTCTAATTACTAATTTTAACTTTGGGGCAGACTAAAGAAGTTGTTTTGAAGTAAGTGACACCTGTTAAGAGGGCTTACTATACTACTTGTTAAAGGTTGTCTGGGTTTTGTTTTTAAACAGCACTGACCAGAGTTATACGGTGCTAGTAATCCAGCCCCCAGTGTTCCGGAATTCCTCTACACAGCCAGCAGCAGCTATCCCTAAGAGCAGGACTGCTGAGCATTTGAAATGGTAACTCCCTCGTAACCTGCATCTCCTTATGTGGCTACATCAGTTGTGCATGGTCCTGATGCAGTATAAAAGGACACCGAAGCTGCTGAAGACCTCACAGAGGACACAGATATAAGAACCGCCGTGATCATCAACAGAAACCGCTGATTCTCCCTGGGTTCTCACAAAAGGAAGTGTAGTAGCCTCTATGCAGCCCTCAAGAGTGATGTGAAAGCAAAACCAAGCTATATTTCTTCAAACTCTTCTTTAGACCAATAACATACTGTGACAAGTCAAGATTTTCCAATGGTAAATCTACAGATGTATGTAACCTTTCCTCTCACCTGCTAGGATCGGAAAGGTATTTAGGATATGGTAAAAGCCATGAAAAGGAAAGAGGTTCTTTGCAACCAACTGGAAAAATACTAGTCAAAATTCACCACCATTTTCAAATTCTGTTACCCCTGCGTGTTAGTGCATTTTTATCTCTAATGTGGTGTTACCTAAAGCTTGATTTAAGTGAGTTTCTTCATGTTTTTAGTGTGCATTCCTTATTGTGGTTATATTTCAAAGTAGCAGGGAAACACCAAACCTTCGCTAGACAGACATGCAGAGTTGAACAGGATACAATACAAAGAGACTGTGGTCAGGAATGTCTATTCTGCCTTAACTGTGTTAGTTAGCTTCTGTAGAACTATAACAGGCAATTCTGCAAAAAAAGCTTTCTTTTTTTTTTTTTTTTCCTGTTTACCCAGCGCAGCTGTTTCCTTCTCTGCCTCTCTTCAAATTATGCTATCACCTCTCAACTCATTAGCTCAAGGGCACTGAAAGTAAGCCATCACCTTTCACTGATTTTTCTCGAGGGAGAAAAATGTGTCATTCCCTTTAGCTTATAAATCTCTTTGCCTGTATTTCTTTAAAGTTAGCATTTTTGTTCTTCCTTCTTACTATAACATTTTCAGTAGCAGATATAGGAAGACAAATTTATATTTCAAAAAAATTTTATTCTACCTCAAATGATTTTCTAATATTTGAAATAGGTGTCTGTGTTGGCAAAATGACTTTGATTTTGATTATGTTCTATAGCGTTCTCAGCATTCCAATCCTATGAAATGGCCTAAAAACAGTCTTTTGTATCAAAATGGAAGAAGTTAAGCTTGGCATTTTTATAGTTTAGTTTAGTGAGATCCAAGTGTCTTGAAAGCTATCAGGAACTATGCTTGCCTCCATCCCATGTTATTCTTAAAAGCTACACAGATTAGTATCCCTTTAAAACAGCAGTTCTCCACAAGGAGAGCAACAGAACCAAAAAAATCTGGGCACAGGGGTCTTTTCTGAGACTGATACTCCAACCAAGGACCATGCATGGAGATAACCTAGAACCCCTGCTTGGATATAGCCCATGGCAGCTCAGTGTCCAAGTGGTTTCCCTAGTAAGGGGAACAGGGACTGTCTCTGACATGAAGTGATTGGCCTGATAACCACCCCTTGAGCAGGGAGCAGTCTTACCAGGTCACAGAATAAGACAATGTAGCCAGTCCTGATGAGACCTGATAGCCTAGGGTCAGATGGAAGGGTAGGAGGACACCCCCCCCCCCCATCAGTGGACTGGGGGAGAGGCATAGGAGAAGAAGAGGGAGGGAAGGTGAGTTTTGGGAGGGGATGAGGGAGGGGGCTACAGCTGGGATACAAAGTGCATAAAAAAAAACCAAAACACAGGTGTTCTCAACCTGTAGGTTGCAACCCCCTTGAGATTCAATGGCCCCTTCATAGTGGTCACCACAAGCAGCAGCAGAAAATACAGAACTTGCATTATGATTCATAATAGGAGCAAAATTACAGATATAAAGTAGCCAAAAAATAATTTTATGTTGGGGGTCACCACAACATGAGGAACTATACTAAAGAGTCATAGCATTAGGAAGGTTGAGAACCGCTGTTTAAAAGGACTTCTGTTAAGTCAAATTTATGGCGAAGTTTATGGCTGTGTATTCATTGTCCTGAAACCTTGACAGAATATCTTGTGACAAATATCCTTGCTCCAGTTGCCAATGAAAGGGTGTCTCCTCTAGCTGTACATAAAAACTCATGACCAAGATATTAATTCAATGAAAAACATCAAATCATAATTAAAGGAATTATCCTGGAATGTCAAGGATCTGGGGATGACATTCAATCCTTTATGTTTTCTTTTATTTATACCCGTACCCTTCCAATTAATGTAAAATGTATAAAATGTTGTTAGATTTTTAACTTGATTGGTGAGAAATAGTGTAATCTACTTCACATTTTTAATTAATAACCTTACCTGTATTTTTGTTGGGGATTTAAATTATATACTTTATTAGGAACCATTTGTATGCATACTTCATCCTGTAGCAGTTTATCTCCAGATTTAAAATAAGAACTATCAAAAGTAATTACAAAAAAAAGTACAAAAATAAAAATCTGGCTGAATGAATGTCTTGTCAATGGCAAAAGCTTTGTTCTTATCTATCTACAAATAAAGAGTGACAGGTAGATGTGATACTATGTTCCAAAGGACTGGAGCATGGAGAAACCATTTTGCTCAAGATCAAGAAAATATCCTGGGTGATGGTTTTGATGAACACAATATGCAGGACATACAAGGTGTTAAACAAGCAGAGGGACTGAAAAGAAACCAAGTAGTTAAACATGCTTAACTAGATTGTGGCAAAGCAGCTCAGAATGGATTAACTTGATATACTTAATTGAAGATTTGGGCAAATTTCTGGCGATTATCAGAGCTAGTATTTCAAGTATAACCCACAATCACAACAAAGAAAATCTCTAGAAAGTTCTACACTGATTACTTTACTCTATTAATTTCCTCTACTTGTCCTCTGACCCCTGCCTCTTACTTATTCTATAACTGTCTTTCCTAAAAATCTTGGGAGTCGCATTATTATTTTCAATACTGGGTCCTATGTCATCAGAGAACATCTGGACAATAGGACCGTCTTGAAGCAGCAATTCTCTTAATATTACAGCAAAAACCATGAATTTTTGCTTGTGTTCAACAGCTAATGTTCTTTTCTTCTCTTAGCTCAAAGGAACTAATTTAGGGAGTATCTGTCTGATGGTGTGAGTTCATTTATCACCTCTTCCTGAATTGGATATGGTGTTCCGCACATGTCCACTAAGCTTAAAGTGGTTAATGTGCAATTTAGTAACAGCAATACATGTATGAAAAACAGGAGAAGACTCAGAAGGGAAAATTAAGAAACAAAGATTATAATAAACAACTAGTGGAAATAAGTGAGGAATATGAGATCCCCAGAACAGCAACAATAGCAGAATACTTAAATCTGTCTCTTAGCCAGACTAATTTTGGACCTTACATATTTCAGCATTTCACTCCACAGGCTGCTGATTTTCATCTGTCTCCTGCCTCTTTTTGCTTCACTTCTGCTTGAGTCAAAGCTGCTCTTGACTCTTTCAGGCTCTCTGTGGTAGTTTCCTGCCCCATTCCCTGTCTTCTGCCGCTTTTGATGTCTATACTGTTTGCCCTTCTGAATGACAATTAAGCATCTTTCCTAGAATCTTCCGGGTTGTTTAGCTTCTTTGGGAGTATAGGTTTTAGTATGTTTATCCTATATTATATGTCTAATACCTACTTATGAGTGAGTATATACCATGTGTGTCTTTCAGCTTCTGGATTACCTCACCAGGTGTTCTAGTTCCATCTTTTGTCTGCAAATTTCATGTTTTCTTTGTTTTTAATGGCTGAGTAGTATTCCATTGTGTAAATGTACCACAGTCTCTGTATTCATTCCTCCATTGATAGACATCTAGATTGTTTCAAGTTCTGGCTATTACAAATAAAGACGCTATGAACATAGTTGAGCAAATGTCCTTGTTGTATGGTTGAGCATCTTTTGGATATATACCTAGGTATATATCTAGCCATATATCTTGAGGGAGCACTATTACTAATTTTCTGAGAAAGTACCAGATTGATCTTCAAAGTGGTTGCTGGGTATTGAAGCAGATGCTGAGACTCATAGCCAAACTTTGGGCAAAGTACAGAGAATCTTTTGGAAGAAGGGGGAGATAGAAAGACTTGGAGGGGGCAGGAGCTCCACTAGGAGACCAACAGAATGAGCAAATCTGGGCCTGGGGGCCTGTAGAGACTGATATGACAACTAAGGACCATGCGTGGAAAGGACCTAGACCACCTGCTCAGATGTAGTCCATAAGCAGCTCAGTCTGCACATGGGTTCCTCAGTAAGGGGAGCAGGGGTTGTCTCTAACATGGACTCAGTGGCCAGTTCTTTGATCACCTCCCCTTGGAAGGGCAGCCTTGCCAGGCCAAAGAAAAAGAGGATGCAGCCAATCCTGATGACATCTGATAGGCTATAGTCAGATAGTAGAAAAGGAGGACCTCCCCCCAATCAGTGGACTGGGGGAGGGGCATAGGAGAAGAAAAGGGAGGGAAGATGAGTTTGGAAGGGGATGAGGGAGGGGGTTACAGCTGGGATACAAGTGCATTAAAAAAAAAAAAAACACAGCTGTTCACCTCCCCTTGAGCAGGGAGCAGTCTTACCAGGCCACAGAATAAGACAATGCAGCCAATCCTGATGACACCTGATAGGTTATAGTCAGAGAGTAGAAAAGGAGGACCTCCCCCCAATCAGTGGATTAGGGGAAGGGCATAGAGAGAGAAGAAGGAGGAAGGCTGGAACTGGGAGGAGATGAGGGAAGGCACTACAGCTGGGATACAAAATGAATAAATTGTAATAAATAATAAATTTTAAAAAGATGCTCTTGACTTATTTACTCTTTGGTCAATCAATCATTCCACCTTCCTAGCAACAGTATATGCAATGCAACTGGCAACATTATAGGCAATGCAAATGATCAATGTCAAGAATAGGGCATCCTTTACTCATCGCACAGTTGTCAGGAAGCCGTGTGTGTTCACTGGTCTTAGAACTATTACCTCATTTAGCAAAATCACATCATCAGTTATTCTGAATTTGAATCATAGGTTTTTAGAACTATCCAGTCTCATTTTCTCATTTTCAACATTATTCTTGCTCGGTTTGCTTCATTTCAACCATCTGTGTATTAGAGGCAAAGACCTTTTATTAATCATATTTCTGTCTCTCTTACCAAGCTATTGTATAGTGTTCAGCTTGATATTTTTTAAAATCGGTACTAAAAGTTTGCATGCAAGTGAGCCTGTGACATGGCATATTGCTCTATAATTCTGGATCCCCATTAAGAATGCTGCAGACTAAAGTTTTGTTGTATCTTGGATGAAGGGACTTTGTTTTTCTACCAGTTCACAAGCCTGGCAGTTCACCAAACTGCAGGCATTTACAGATGACGTAATGTACTCCTGTTCCCCCAGACAATTGTGTGCATTAAATAATAATCATGGTCAGAAACAAATGTCAGACAGAGGAGATGGTTGCTATTGAGGAAGCACCAAAGACAAAAAATTGTAGAGATGGGTTCTAGTCTCTTGCTGTCTGAATAAAAGCAAGTTTCTCCTGACAATAGTGGGTTGCTGTATACAAACTGTCATTGTTCTCATGAATTAAGAGATTGTGTCTCCACCATCCCCTGTAACAGATAACAAGTTAGTATTTAATTGCCATGGTATTTTTTCTCTACGTATATAAATGTAATACTTATAGTACATTATGATATGGACTCCGCAGCTATTGAGGAAACAGCTCATTTACACACCAAAGAGTCTCAAAACTGTAAATTCTCAGTCTTTGGCAGTCTGACTTCAGGCAGAGAGATGTGGAGATGTTTGATGTTTACAGAGAACAGCTCAGATCCTGGGGACAGGACTTCATCCGTCATGCACTTGCCAAGGAACTCATCTTAGCTTCCTTTGAAGATGGAAATTACTATCTTTCTGTACCAGCAACTTCACCTATCTCTGCTTAACCCTCACTTGGGGCAATGTGTCTAAGCCCTTCCTATCAGAAACTGAATGTCAATCACTGCAACCAAAGCAGGGGTAACCAGGAAGAGCAAAGGAAACTCAGCTTAAATGGATCTTCCTAAAACTTGAAGTCAGGAACAAATTTGAAACTTCAGATTGTTTTGTGATATCAGTTAAAGATTTGTCTCTAAAGTGTTCTTTTAAAATGTGCTATGTTAGACAATATGCATTTTTGTTGATTTGTCCCCAAAGGATTTTTTTCTTTATTTAAAGGAAAAAAAGGAGAATAATAATGTTGTCATACTGCCATTAAGCTCTAAAGCTCTAAATAAACTATGTATAACACCAAAAGCTTACTTGAAAAATGATAATCATTAATGCATTCTCCCATTGAAATTGATGTAGCTAACCCACAGGTCATCATAGACCAGCACTTCTCAATCCACAGGGCTTGCCTATCGGATATCCTGTGTATCAGATATTTACATCATGATTCATAATAGTAACAAAATTATAGTTATGAAGTAGCAATGAAAATAATTTTATTTTCAGTGGTCACCATAACATGAAGAACTATGTTCCAAGGTCATAGCATTAGGAAGGTAGAGAACCACTGACATACACTATGTTAAACTTGCTTATGTGCTGTCTCATAGTAAACACCATTAACTGATTAAGCATTAATGTGAACAACATTAGAAACTTTGAGTCTCTAGGAATGTCTAAACTTTTATTCTTAAACAACAGCTAAATAGTTTCTATTCATTTCCACATTGACAAGGGGGCATAATTCAAAACTATAATCACAATGGTGACCAAAATTAAATAGGGAGAGCCTAAGATGCAGTTACACTGATAGAATATTTTTCATAAAAAAAACTATGTTAAACTTGCTTATGTGCTGTCTCATAGTAAACACCATTAACTGATTAAGCATTAATGTAAACAACATTAGAAACTTTGAGTCTCTAGGAATGTCTAAACTATGTGCCTAACTAGTGAGGGGTAGTTAGCGTTATTAAGAATAGCAATAAATACAAGAAAGGCTCAGGCTGGTGATACAAGGACAAGAGTTTTGCTCATTTTCACCATAGATTTCGCAATTTGCATAAAGCGTTCTTTTTCAATTAAAAAAAGAGCATAAACCAAATTTGCCAACATTTTAGACAGATTGGCTTTATGTTATTTCTGTATTTTATTGCTTGGTGATATTTTAAAAGATTTTCATTCACGAGCTTTATATGTATGAATGTGATTTTCTGGTTTTGTTTGATTTTTTTAAGAGATCCACTGTACAACACTTTTTAGAAAGGATTTTTTGCGTTGCTCGGGTTTTTCTACAAAAAAACATCAAAAGATAACTTTTGCAAATTAGTGTCAATAAATTAATGTCACTTATTATTTTGATAAATGGGATGAAGGTAACTTCCAGACACCCATTTAATAATGAATATAATTAAATTATTATGTCCTCACCTGTTGTTAGAAAAATAATGCCCTGTGTCTAATAGATTTATATTTAAGTTTATATTTGTTACAGAGAAATCAAACAAAAGGACAGCTTTGCTTTAAATTTGGTGGATTCACTGACCTCTTGACCTTGGAGATGTTGGGTAAATCCCCTTGGGTGGTGAGGAATTGAGACAAGCTATGCTGAGAAATATCCTGTGGCCATAAAGAATGACTTAGCCCCAACCTAACTGTTCTGCTCCACTGCAGAAACAGTGTACCTGGATATATAAACAACCTATCCTACTTAAACCACTATAATCAACTATAACTTCCCCATAGCTAGCTGGCTATAAATAGATATACCCTACCCTCTCTAAAAGTGCTCAGCCTTCATTCTTTAAGAAAGATTCGGCCATCCAATATATCTCAGCCTGTTGAACCAAGTCTTTCTCCTTCTCTGCTTCAGTTTCCCTAGAAGAGGAAGTAAACTATTAAAAATTAATTATATCACTAAACACATTAACTATTTGTACAAGTCCCTTATTTTGGAAATAATTAAATATTCACAGAATTAGAACATGGAGATACATTTCATTCCACAGAGCATTCAGTATACATTCGGTTTTAACACATCCACATTTCCAATCCATAGAATATTGTTTGGAACTACAAATATTAAGTCACATCATCCACATATAATTTATACTGCATTTCTAAATAATAAGAGTTTAAAGTCATTTGCTCAATGTGGACATCTCACTTGGCACAAAAGAATAGTTCCCTAGTTTCATCTAACAGCTAGAGTTTGTCAAATAACCAATAATCCCACCAGAATGTATTTATTTACTTACTTACTTACTTAGTTTTTTGTTTGTTTGTTTGTTTGTTTGTTTTTAGGCAGGGTTTCTCTATGTAGCCTTGGCTGTCCTGGACTTGCTTTGTATACCAGGCTGGCCTTGAACTCAAAAGTCTACTTGCTCTGCCTTCCTGAATGCTGGGATTTCAGGCATGGACTACTAAGCCCAGCTTCTAAAAAAATAAATAAATATATATATATTTTTAGATTGCCTGATTCATAGTCCACTAATGCCACCCACAGTAATACATTAATCCTTGTTTTAATGTCTTCTTCACCTTGGTATCTCTATTTTTCTGTACTACAATGGTAAATATAGCCTCAACTATGACTCTTTTCCATTCTTATACCTACCACATATTTGATGCTGTTTTATTTTCTTTCTTCCTGCCCTTTTGCATTTTTCTTCCTTTTTTTGTCTTTTAAAAAAATTGTTTTCTATTTCTTTGGGGGATATAGGACTATTTAGTTGATTTACCTGGTCCTGATTTAGTTGATTTACCTGGTCCTACCACAGAGGGCCTCTGAAAGCCTCTGCCCTTCAGACTATCAAAGCAGATGCTGAGCCTGATGGGCAACTGTTAGGCAGAGTGAATGGAATTTTAGGTAAGAACTGGGAAATAGTAAGAGCTGGAGAGGACAGGGTCTCCACAAGGAGAGCAACAGAACAAGAAAATTTGAACACAGGGAACTTCCCAGAGACTCATATTCCAACCAAGGACTATTCATGGAGATAACCCAGAACCCCTGCACAGATGTAGCCCAGGGCAGTTCAGTGTCCAATTTGGTTACATAGTAATGTGAAGAGGGACTGCCTCTGACATAATCTGATTGGCCTGCTCTTTGATCATCTCCCTCTGGGGGGGAGCAGCCTTACCAGGCCATAGTAGAGGACAATGCAGCCTCTTTTGATGTGAACTGATAGACTAAGATCAGAAAGGAGAGGAGAACCTCCCCTATCAGTGGACTTGGGGAATGGCATGCAAGCAGAGGGAGGAGGGAGGGTGGGATTGGGAGGGGAGAAGGGAGGGGCTTATGGGGGGGATGAAGAATGAATAAAGTGTAATTGATGAAAAATTTAAAAAAAAATGGAAAAAAATAATTTAAGAACCTTAAATGACTTTCAAAAGTGGAGGAAAACATGGAGTTAGTCAGTTGGCATGGAGCACGTCTCGCCCCTGGGGGCAATGGTCTCCTGAACCTACTCAGACCTCGGACACCACCACTGCTAGTTCTAGAACTGATGCAGGATGTTCCAACGAGGGGGTTAAGGCTTCTCATAATATTTCCTATAAGCCCACACCTGTTTGTTTATATCCCCCATTTTTATTCATTATTAGCCAGATAGAGCCAAGTAATTGTGGTAATGATACTTGCTTTTTTGCCCAATGCTGGAATGCTAGTGAATTTAGGTATGCCCTGGTTACTCGCATGCCTCGCTGGGTGCCTGTGCCCTTGATGCCCCTCACGCTATGACTCTCTTCAAACAGAAAAGGGATCTTGGAACTACAGCCACCATTGTTACTGCCATCTCATTGGCGGCTGTTGGAGCTACCACCGGGGCATTAGCCATGAGTCATACTGGGCAGACTGCACAGACCCTGAATAATCATTTAGCCAATGTAGCTCATGCCTTAGTTGTACAAAAAGGAATTAATGCTCAACTAAAAGGAAGCTTGATGGTGTTCAATCAGAGGATTGACCTCGTGCAGGAGCAAATTGATACCCTATGGCAAATGGCTCAACCGGGCTGTCAATGAAAATATGCTGGACTTTGAGTCACTAGCATATAACATGAGAATTTTTCCTGTGCTGCAAATCTGTCTAAACAATTGTCGAGCTATATTTTAGGTAATTGGACTGGAGAATTCGATACTACGATGGAGCAGCTGAGAGTGGCCATTGTCACAGTAAATTCTACCAGAGTGGACGCAGGACTAGCCACAGGATTATCATCATGGATTGCTGCAGCCATGAATCATCTGAAGGAATGGGCGGGCATGGGAGCGTTAGCAGGCCTTCTGGTGTTGGTCTCCTTGGTTTGCCTGTGGTGTATATGCAAGATTAGAGTCTCACAACAACGTAATGCAGCCATGATCATTCAGGCCTTTACAGCCATTGAAGCAGGACAGTCTCCCCAAGCATGGTTGGCTACCATAAAAAGCTAAAATGTTATGCTCAGGATGCGAGGCTAAGCACTGCACTCAGGGTCAGCCGCTGTAGACCCAGAGAAGAGCATGTCTGATTGCATGCGGGTTGATGCCCTAGATCCCACCTCTGAGAAAAAGGTATTGGACAGGTCTGATGATCTTTGGGTGGATGACACCTAAATGAACATCGGTACAAAGTCCCAATTTATTTCTAATATCAGAGATCAGACCTCTACTCTTGCCTGATGCGTCTAAAACAAAAAGAGGGAACTGTAGAGAGCTGCGGAATGCTATGCCTTAAAGATGGAGCTGGTTTCCGCCTTCCACCTTCCTGATGGTGAGTGCTCTCTGTCACAAACAATTCCACATTTGGCTAAGGCTGAGGATCTGGCTTGCTTCCATGTATGTGGACCTATCTGCATTGCCCACGTGGCATGCTGGGGTTGGCTACCCAGAGGCTATTTAAGCTGTGGGCTGGCTTTCCCCAGGATCAGATGATTGTTCAAGGTTCCTGAATAAACTGCATTGAAAAAAAGAAAAAAAAAAAAAAAAAACAAAACTGGTTCAGATGCCAGACAACTTGTGTAAACTACCACAGCCGGTCTGTTTAAGCTGGTTCTTACGGTTCTTGTATTGAATTGCAGCCTCTGTATTATAGTTTGTCTTTACATTTAAAAGATTAAAGACTAAAATAAAATTTGAGAAAACAAAAGAAATGTTTTCACTTATTAAAAGTAGTTTTGTCATAAAATATATCCTGATTACAGCTTCTCCTCTTTAAACTTCTCCTACTTCCTCCATACTTCTATTCCCCTCAGGATCCACTCCCTTTCCGACTCTCATTGAAAAAGCACAGGCTTCTAAAAGATAAGAACGAAATATGACAACATAAGGTATAATACGATAAAGCAAAAACCATCACATGGAAGTTAGCCAAGGCAAACCAAAACAAGGAAAAGAGTTCCAAAAGCAGGCACAAGATTTTAATCCTTCTCTTTAGGAGTTAATTCTAGCTACCATTTTATTGGTCAATTGGTTTTGTGAACCATTTGCTTTTTCATGTTTTTTAGGTTTTCATCTTTCTGTCTTTCTGCTGCCTTTAAGTTCGGGATGGGAGGGGGGAATCTAATTTCTGATCACACAACTTGAGGAGAAATCATTCCTAGTCTTCCCACCTTCTCTCTGGAAGTACTGAATCTTCTGTGACCATTTTAAAAGATGGTTGAATACTCATGTGGGGGCACCTCCCATTGGTACTTGCCTGTGAATCTCTGGGTTTCTGCAAAGTGAGGAGAGTCCTATTTAAAGCCTATGACCTGAGCACCAGTTGATTCTGCTCCAGTGTGAGGCTAATGTCAGCTCTTTGATGTAGCATGGACCTAGCGTAGACACCAAACAGCCACCCAATATCAAACTAACTCTAAGTCTCACAAGATGAGAAGACAGTCAGCTTCACTGTCATTAGATCTGAATTAAAGCTAGAACCTACTTAACCCCAGCACGTTTCTTAGCTTCCCTAAACCTTAGCTTTATACTGTATAAATAACAATTAAAAAATGTCTCGATTCTGAAAAGGTTAAATGAGCATTTGACAGGTCTGATATCTTAAGGCTTCAGAATATATATATCTATTGTGTGTGTATATCAGTATAACCATCTTTATCATGGCTGGAATAAAGGGTGTTGTTTCTATAAATTCCCGTGAGGTTGGGTTTTATCTAGTGCTCTGTGCCTAGAACACTGTTCTATGTCAAGCATGTTTCTCTTTTTTCCCTTGGATGAATTATTCAACTTGTCAAATCAATAGAAAAAAACATGTGAATGATACAGTAAGTTTGGTAAATACGGTATGGACTAGAGCTGAATAAGCCAGGGTATCATCCTGTAAACTTTCTTAATTGGCAACGGTCAAGAGAGAGACATAAGAGTTAATGTATTACCAGGCTTCCAATTAATCACCCTTGTTCTTACTTGGTTTGGATCTATACAAATTTGCTTTTCATATTCAATGAGGAAAAAAAAAAAAACGTTATGAAGCTACTAAAGCAATACTTGTACTTCAGTAATTTTGCCAAAAGTGGTTATTATGAAAATATAGTACTTGAAAGAAAAGACAATGCAAGGCTGAGAAAACAACCAAAAACAAGACCTTTACAAAAATACCTCTTTAATTAAAGATTAAATAAAGAGAAAGAAAGACAGAAAGAAAGAAAAAAGAAAGAAGAAGGAAAGAAAAGAGAGAGAAAGAAAGAAAGAGAAAGAGAGAGAGAGAAAGGAAAGAAAGAGAAAGAAAGAAAGAAAGAAAGAAAGAAAGAAAGAAAGAAAGAAAGAAAGAAAGAAAGAAAGAAAGAAAGAAAGAAAGAAAGAAAGAAAGAAAGAAAGAAAGAAAGAAAGAAAGAAAGAAAGAAAGAAAGAAAAGATCTTAGCATTTGTAGCTAAGACACTCAGTGACAATCACAAACTAAAATGAAAAGTGCAAAATCCTTTGGAAAACTAAGGAGACTGGCCATGATACTGTCTACAGGGAAGAGAAATTCATTGAGTTGGCAATCTAAGTTTCTCCTGAGAAATAAAAAGATCACTGCAGAAAAAAAAAAAAGTACATCACTTGCTATCAAATAATACAGACCCTACCAGCTCTGAAGACCAAACCATGGGAAATGATCGTTACCCAGAAATTGTATGCTGTGCTCACATACTCAACTTAGATTTACTCAGCTTTTTGTGAGTCTCACCGCAGAGGCTCTACAATGCCTTTCAACTCCCTACAGATCCAAATAATTCTATTTCTAAACAACAATCCTCTCATCGAAAGTGCTAGGGATCAAGTGCAAATGCTTACAGCGCATGCTCTGCAATCAAGGCGTGTGATTGGCCAGTTGATATCTGGACTCAGCGGAAGTCCAGGCTCCTAGCAGAGAGGGGCAGAAATGCTCAGGGGTTTCTTAATAATTTGTGCAGGAATAAGCAAGACATTTTTATAGACAGATCTTTTCAAGACCAACATGAAAGCCACATGACACAGAATGTACAAGGAATAGGAAAAAATACTATTTATATTCAGTTAGCAAATTCTGAACTATAATGGGAAGACGGTAAATCTGATATCCTCTAACAGAAACGGGAAACACAGGCCGGCTTCAAGGGGCTGACACCAAATCTTGGCTACAGCGTCGTAATGAGCAGGTCATGGAATATCTGAGTAACAGGTTTTTTTGTGTGTGAAATAGAGATCGAAGTGCTATTACTTGAACTGTATGAAGTCTCAGAAAGGAAATATGCATATAATTCTAAACAGAACACCTAATAAGTGGAAATCCCTCAGTAATTAGTTATTATGTAGGGTGCCTGCTATCCTTATAGGTGATATAAGCAAGGCATTTCTCTTTTTTCCCCCTCACAGATATTGTCTAAATCTGCAGGGGAATTTACTTTCGGTACGTAGATTAACACCCACCAGAAAGACAAAATTCACAGATTTCTATTTTACGGTCTGGTTAAAACAAAATGGCATTTGACTTAGAAATTGTCAAAAGTACCACCTGTCTTGTTTTCTTACAGCTGCGAGAGAGAATTCGGTCCTACCCCCAAAGTTTTACCTCAACTAGAACTAGGTTATATTATTTTTACAGGATTCAATTATTAGTAAGAAGTGTGTGTGTGTGTGTGTGTGTGTGTGTGTGTGTGTTTAAATTGTTTTGCTACCGTGGCAATATAATGAAAAAATAAAGTATCTTTTGGTGTATGTATATCATTATTATAAGAGTTGAAATAGAAAATATTTTTATGTAAATTCACTATATTTATATAATTCACTATTTATAGAGAAGAGGACATGAGTTCATGAAGCAACTAGAATTCTAAAAATTAAATGCTTTATTTTTAAAGTTGGATTGGCCTGACTTTATGAAATGGCTAGCTTTGTCTCTGGGTATATAGTATATAGTACTAAATAGTACAATGAGTAGGACTCTTTGGAGCTCTTCTATGTAAGGCACACACAAGCAGTCTGTATCCTCTAGCTAGAAAGAGAAGACATTTAAGAATTCGAGTTTTCAACACTATAAAGAAAAAGTGCTCTGGATCATGTTTCTAAATTGAAATCTTACATATAATATTTTGATTTCTGTCACCCCCATTCTCACATGTCTTATAATTTTTGCTTAATAAGAAATCAGCCATCGTATTCATAACCATAGCTATTTATAGAGGTGTGGGTGAGGGCAGAGAAAGCCGTGGGGCCTCTAGCATAGCAGAGAACAGTTTCCGCATGCAAAATGCTGGGGAAACCTCTTCTTACTCCCAAAACATACATGTCTGGCAAGCTCTCAGCTCCCAATTTCATCTCCCAGATCCTGTGCAGACTCAGAGATCTAGAGTACTCCCTGAAAACAACCCTTTGGAGAGTCCCTGTGGCTGTCAATTTACATAATGTCCCCATGCAACAGTACCTTCAGCTGTGATCTCAGTCATGGTGGATGCAGAAATCAATCAGGTGAAAATTTCCAGGCAGCTGGCACTTTGCAAATACCTTAGGATTCGAGAACTCTAGTAGAGGGTTAAAAGTGAGGGCTCTTCCTTTTCCTGGCTGTTTAAGCTGTTTTTTGTGGTCCTGTTGAACTTTGCCTCTTCTCTGCAGAGTTCTCCCCCTGGAAACAACCTAAGCCCTTTCCAAGCAGTACTTGTGGCTCAGCTAGAAGTATCAGCTTCAAACAAAAATAGCCTCATCTCCCTAGGACTCTTCAGCACTTTTTTTTTTTTTTGGCACTCTGGAGGAACACACACACACACACACACACACTGACTCTTAAGCCCTAAAGAGACAGGCAAAAATAAGTAAGTAAATTAATAAATAAAAGGGGAAGAAGAAGCCGCAGTATCTGGAAAGTACTGTCGAAGCCCCCGCACTGTCTCTGAGATAATTACATATCAGGGGTCTGTATCAAAAAACATGAAATAAAGAGTTGAAAGTAATCTTATCCGAGATAGCTCAGATTTATTCTTAGTGCCTCTAATACCCAGAACATTCCTCTCTCCCTTATTTGGCTAGGGGAGGGTCATGTAATGTCTACCGCAGGCAGAAGGGAAGGCAGGCTTCAGTATTTTTGTTGTTGTTGTTGTTGGTTTCTTGTTGTTTCAAATCTTCTGGACAAGTGCGTTTATATAGGGCTGCATTTAAAACTGAAATTATTAAATCCTGACCATTCTTCCAAGGTAGTCATGCTGTAGGGAATTAATATTTTCTAAATACTAGTCCATAAGAAGTATGTAATATGACATTAAAACAGAACAGTGAGAAGCACGGCATCTCAGGGTTTTATTCCAACACCTTACTGAAAACAAAATATTTGAATTCATCTCTTCAGTGAAAGAAAGAAAAATTTAGAAATCCACTGCTAACATTTTAGAAAAAGATTGCAGCATTTTCCTATCTGAATTTGTAAGAAGAAGGGGGAAAAAAATCCTTCTAGCAGCAGCTAACAATTAGCTAAATTGCCTGATTAACATTTCACCTTCCCACTCCTAGACAGGTGTTAATGAGAAGAGAAATATTCAATAGTTGGTGGTTGGAAGGAGAAGGAGAATCAAAGGGCATTGATAATCATAAACGTTAGCCAGACTGAGAATAATCAAGGGCTGACTTCCCTTATCTTTTATTTTCTTCCTATATTCAGCCTAATAAATGCTTGTAGTTTCATCTCTCCACCTTAACTCACTGCCTTTGGCTGTCAGAACCTCTTGAATTTGTATGGTACTTCATAGTTCACAAAGCAAAGCCCTGTCTGCTGTTTAAAAGTGTGGGGCTCAGAAGAGTGCTGTGACAGCTATTTGCATAGACAATGACATCCTACATGGCACCAGCTGTCTTTATTGGCTGCCTCAATTCCTGGCACAACAGAAATTGCACAGACATCAGCTGAATAAACAAACAAGTAAGTACTCTTCTTTCACAGCGGAGCAAATGATTTCAGGTAGACTCACACTGTTATACAGACCCTGCAGCTAGGACTGGCCCTGTATGATGGGTATTTGTTATAGTGCTCCATACCTTGCCTGAGAGCCATGTCTTGTGGAAGACAATACTTGAAGGGTCATTGCAAATAAAGCCAAATACACGGGACAGACTAAGACAGCAGCCTTTCTTTGGAGGACTGGGCCAGTCTAGAGGAGTACCCTGAAAGCAGAGCTCACATCACTGAGATTCCTAGCCTGTGGGGATTTGCATAAGAATAGCTCCCAGAGGCTACATATTTGAATGCTTGGTTTCTAGTTGATGGAACTATTTGGGAAGGATTAGAATGTGAGGCCTTGCTGGAGGAGATGTGTCCCTTGGGCACGCTCTCAGAAGACCACCTGTTTCCCGTTTGCTCTCCTTCACTCTCTTGTTCTGCCTCATGGTCTTTGTCTCAATAGGTAAGTCTTCAGCTACTGCTCCAGTACCATGACAACTTGCCTGCTGCTGCAGTCCCTGTGACCATGGTCATAGACTGTATTCACTCTCTGAAACCATAAGCAAGCCCCCAATTAGATAATTTTTATAGGTTGCCTTAGTCATGATGTCTACTCATAGCCACAGAAACTCACCCCAGGTATGTCCATTTGATATTAACACAATGTTGCAGTGTTAAAAAAGGGTAACACTTCATCTCTGTCATCCTTTCATGGGTCTTGACTATAGTTAACTGAAGAAATAGTTCTGCATAACCTACAAACACTTTCAAGAGCAAAGACCTAAATAGAGTTTGAAAGAGGGAGTGGGGAAAAACTCAGTTTCTAACTAGTATTCAATGAAAAGTTAAAATAAGTCGAGGATGCTAAATTTCAAACGATTCATGCAACACTCAAGTTCTCACACTTAGTTTCATGCTGTACATGCTAGAAGGAAAATATTAAAAAAAGAAACCCCACAAAGCTATTGTGGCTAAACAATATCTTTGTAGGATAGACTCTTCCTTCCATCTGTGAGATAAACTGGTGACTCAATGGGCATTTAAAAATTAGAGTATTTCTCATTTTGGAAAGTTATTAGAACTTTTTCAACTTTGAAAGCTGCTTTGTGAGCCATGCCTTTGAATTACAGGTGGAACTCTGCAAATCTCTCTGGAGCCAACCTTCTAAAGTCTCCAAGTGTGTAGGCCCCAGTTTTCAGGCCGTTCGGTGAACAAGGCACTACAACAAGGGATGGCCTCCCTCATTTTAAAAGCACTGGTCTTAAACAGACGTTACCAGTCTGCTGGGCTCTTCCAGTATGACCCAGGAGGTAAGGCTATTTTCTCAGTGTGGCATCTGGCCCCTCTCACAGTGGCCATTTCCTTCTCCCAGCTACTGCATAGAGCAATATTTATATGAAAGTAGGGAATTAATAACTGACCCCATCTACACAGTCAATGATGAACCAAAAAATTGTGTTCTCCTCTTAAGTCCTACATTTAGGTCAACATGCCTCTCTGTGCTGATCAGAAAAATCATTAGCCCTTGGGTGATTTTCACTTGGCGTTCTGCATACTCAAGCTGGTGGTTAACAGTATTCTTCCTTAAAGCCATCTTTTAACCTGGATGCTTGGTCCCTTATTATCATCAGCTAAGAATCAGTTAGCAGCGCATAGGCTGTATTAGGCTGTGAATGTCAACATGTAAAAAGACACAGAAAACAATATCAGAAGTTTTGTTGACTTCTGGTTTCCAAAACTAAATTAAACAAAATGACCATTTCAGACCATGTTTCATTGTCTTGTTAAATGCCATATTCTTTTTACAAAGTGATGAGAAGTATAACTGAAATAAACCAATAGCAACTGAAATCCTTCACATATTTTCTCAATGATATTCAAAAGAAAAGTGAAATTTAAGGTTACTTTAGGTTATTCTCAAAATCCTGTTTCTTGTAGTACACACAGCTAAAGTATGAGCATCTATGGCTGTGTGTCTGAAATACACATGTATGTGTGATGGATGAAAATAACACAATTTAACAAAACATTTTTCAATAAAGTACAACTTGACATCTCAAA
The DNA here is from genome assembly GCF_030254825.1 of Meriones unguiculatus. NCBI lineage: Eukaryota > Metazoa > Chordata > Mammalia > Rodentia > Muridae > Meriones > Meriones unguiculatus. The sequence goes on along the minus strand of NC_083367.1, from coordinate 32,607,620 downwards.
GAAGATATCATTAGGATATCCAATTAGGAAAAAGCACTAAAACTTCCTTCCTCTCATGGGCTGCTCTCATGGAGGGGCCTCGAGTTAAATCAGACATTGGTAGGATACACCTACAAGTTCTGTACCACCACTGGCTCAGCACATCCTGCAGGCAGGACAGATTTTAGCGCAAAGATTTTGTACCTAGGTTGGAGTCCACATTTCAGGGAGCCTGCAGGGTTCTTTCCCACAGCAAAGATACTAGAGCTTAAGGGTAAGGATCCATTCAGGCACAAGCTTAACCTCTCCACATTGTATGTAGTTGTCCTTGGCAGTGGGGTCCAGGCTGTTGGTTTAAGGCCAGCTAGTATGTTGCCTGGGTTCTGGGGATCTCCACAGGACCACCTCAGCCAACAACTCAATTGAATGCAACCCAAACCCACCACTGGGAGCCTTTCCTGGCTCTAAGAGATGGGCCAGTTCACACTCCATATCCCCATTACCAACAGTCCTTACTAGGGTCACCCTTGTAGATTCCAGGAATTTCAATTGCACTGGGTTCCCATACTTCCCTGCAAATGTGCCCCCCCATTCCTGCTGTCTTTCCCATCACTTTCTTCCTCCATCCCATGTCACCCACACTTGCTTCCTGCTGCTCCCATTCCCCACCAGCCCCCAGTCCACCCGCCTTTTCCCTCCCAAGGAGATCAAAGTTTCCCTACCCCCTAGAGCCCTTTTCTTTACCTAACCTGCCTAGATATAGGAATTGTCCTTGATTATCATTTACTTAACAGCTAATGCCCACTTAAAAGTGAACACACAGCATATTTGTCTTTCTGGGTCTGGGATACCTCACTCAGAATACACACACACATGCACACACAAACCCACACATATATATATATATCTAAGTACTCAAGTACTTAGATCTGACCCACCTGGAAATTCCATTTAAGATAATATCAACCTCAAGTCCAATATACAACTGCCAAATAGATGCACAGCAGTATCTGGATTAACATTTTGACTAACAGAAAAATATAGATATACCAGAGACTGTGCGTGTGTGTGTGTGTGTGTGTGTGTGTGTGTGTGTGCCATCCATTTGCATACAAAATTCAGGATGTCTTCTTTTTTCAAAGCTGAGTAATAATGCATTGTGTAAATGTATCACTTTTTTATATTCGTTCTTCTGCGGAGGGACATCTAGTTTGTTCCCAGTTTCTGGCTATTATTTATAAAGCTGTAATGAATATAGTTAAGCAAGTGATATTGTGTAAGATAGAGTGTCCTTTTGGTTTATACCCAAGAAAGGATAGCCAGATCTTGAGGTAGATTGATTCTCAATTTTCTGAGCAACCACTGTATAGAGATTTCCACAGTGGCTGTTTGGACTCCCACCAGCAATGAAGGAGCGTTCCCCTTGCTTACATCCTCACCAGCACTGTCATTTGTGTTATTGATTTTAGCCATTCTGACAGTTGTTAAGATTGAACCTCAAAGTAGTTTTGATTTGCATTTTCCTGGTAGCTAAGAATGTTGAACATTTCCTTAAGTGTTTCTCATCCATTTGAGATTTTTCCGTTGAGAATTCTCTGTTTAAACCAGCATTTCTATTTTCAATTAGATTGTTTTGTTGTTGTTGTTGATAGCTAGTTTCTTGAGTTCTTTATATATATTGGATATTATTCATCTATCAGATATGGAGTAGGTAAAAATCTTTTCCTATTCTGTAGGCTGCCACTTTGTCCCATTGAAGTTGTCCTTTGCATTACAGAAGTGTTGTGTTTTCATGAGGTCCCATTTATTAAGTTTTTACCTAAGTGCCTGCACTATTGGTGTCGTTCTCAGGAAGCTGGCTCCTATGCCAATGCATTCCAAGCTATTCCCCACTTTCTCTTCATTCAGGTTCAGTGTATCTGGTTTTATGTTGAGGTCTCTGATCCACTTAGACTTGAGTATTGTGCAGGGTTATAGTTATGTATCTATTTGCATTTTTCGACATGCAGACATTCAGTTAAAGCAACACCATTTGCTGAAGATGCTGTCTTTAGTATGGTGTATATTTCTGGTTTCTTTATTGATAGTCAGGTGCCCAAAGTTATGCAGATTTATGCCTGTATCTTCAATTTGATTCCATTCATTAATATGTCTGTTTTTATGGCAATACCATGCACAGATTTTATTATTATAGCTCCATAGTACAACGACATCAGAGAATGTGAAACCTCCAGAAGTTCTTTTATTGTTCAGGACTGATCCAGCTCTCTTGTTTATTTGTTTGTTTTTCCATATGAAGTTAAGAATTGTCTGTAAAGGATTGTGTTGAAATTTTCATGGGGATTGCACCGAATCTGTAGATTACTTTTGGTAGAAAGTCCATTTTCACTATGTCCCTTTTATCCTTAATCTCTTCAGAACTTCTATTTTGAAGAGGTGCTGTATTTTGTCAAAGGTCTTTTTTGGTCTAATGAGATAATGTGGCTTTATTTTTTGTTTTTTTCAGTGTTTTGTGTTTTTTGTTTGTTTGTTTGTTTTGGTGTTTGTTTGTTTGTTTGATATGGTGGATTACATTTACTGTTTCTTGTATATTGAACCACTGCTGCAACTCTGATATGAAGCCTACTTGATCATAGTGGAGGATCTTTTTGATATGTTCTTGGATTCAGTTTGCAAGTATTTTATTGCATATTTTTGCATGCATTAAACCAAATAAGTTTTAAACCTTTTATTGATTCTTGTGAATTTCTCATCCTGCTCCCCAATCCCATTCATCTCCCAGTCATATCATATCTACCCTTTGACTCTGCAACCTCCCCTCACAACAAATTAAAAAAAAATTCATCTAGGAAGTATAGCGTGTCAGTGTGTCTGTCACACAGTATACCCTTTTGTCCATGAATCTTTACTCGCAAATGTTCATTGCAGTGAGTCATTGGTCTAGTTTGAGGCTTCTGACTTTTGCCACACTACCAATGCTGAATCCTCATTGGGACTCCTCTCAGACATCATGGTGTCACCCTGTGCAAGAAGATCCTACAGGCTCCTTAACGTGTTCCAGCAGTTCATAAATGAGGTAGATGTTGGGGTGGGTCCACTCATAGTCCTGGATCTGGGCTTGAGTGGAAGTTGAGTTGAACAGCCAGCCAGCTCTCCCATAACAACACTGCTAAGGCCAGCTCTACAGCTCTGCCCCAGCTAGCTCACCCAATGCTGCAGCCAGCAAGGGGTAGGGCTAGATCTCTTGCCCTTGTGGCCAGTTCACCAGAGCCCATGCCCCCAGAGACAGCTCTATCGTGATACCCAGGCAAGGTGCAGGGTCTGCTTTTTTGAATGATGTGGCTGGTAAAGGGCAAGGCCAGATCTCCTGCTCTCCTGACCCCAGGGCCAACTCTTCTGTCTGTGTGAACTGGAGAGCAAGATACCTTTCCTCTCCCATGCATGTGATAGCATGGCAGATGAGGGCAGGAACCAAAGGAGAGCAAATGAAAGGTAAACCCCTGTCTCTTTGCCTTGATTGAAGTAATTGAAATGATTTACCAAGGCAAAAACAGAAAGAGGTGAAGCTTAAGCTTCTCAGGTAAAGAAAAGTGAGCAGACATCAGTTAGATTTTGCAAGAATACATTTGGCCTTTAAATTTTTCAGAATAAAGAAACTGGGAACATTGAAGATGACAGTGATGGAACGGTATCTGCCTTCATATGAGTTTAAAATCCTATCACATGACCGAGATATCCATTCGAAGTTTCCAGCTGAAGATCTTTGTCTCCAAAATCATAAGAAAGAGAGAGAGAGAAAAAAAAAAAACAATGGAATGATTAGTTCTTTAATATTTATTCACTTGAGCATTTCTGTTCACCTCATTTAAAATCAGTTTGTGTTTTACTGGTGTTGTGAACATTTTTTTTTCTGCCTTCATCATCATAAATGGCCTGTGTTCCTTTCTTTCATCACAGGTTGAAGGCCATTCCATAGGTTGAGTTTTTTTAGAAACTGTAATGCATATCACTTGTCATTTTAGAAGGCATTCCAGGGCAATTAAGAAACTTTCCTCTCTTTGACTCTGACTCAAAATAGCTTGGGCTCCAATATCAGGCTTCTCTCCCAGCACACATTTGACATTGTCAAACATTCCCTTACAAACTTGTCTGCGTCAGTCCAGTCTCAGGATAATACAGGCTGAGGCTGCTGTTACTCCTGGCATCTCTCCTCCACTCCCGCCCTCTCCTGAGGATCTGCAGTGTCCTGAACTGAGAGGCCCCATGGAGATCGTAATTCAGCTCGTTGCTTTCTATTCTGCAGCCCTTTACATGTGACCTTCATTCTGAATTTCTGGTTGCTATTCAAATGTAATTTATGCCTTTTCGTTTCCTTATAAAAGCATAAATGTACTTCTTATGAAAAATAAAATATCTGCTGACCAATTTTAGATATAAATTTATTTTTTTTTTCTTTTAGATACATTAAATGGAGACTTCTGGTTGTTAATACTGAAAGAAAATTACAATGTCACCCTGTTCTTTGCATTTTGATGTTTGACATTACCAATGGTGTGCTCTGTTCTATCTGGTTTATTGTTGCTAAATACCAGCTGGATTCACCAACCTTGTGAGCCTACTCATCAATAGGGAAATATTCCTATTAAGCACAATGCAGAGCAAATATATGGGAGCCAGGCTAGATTTAGTGCAATCAAGATAAGTAAGGCAAGACCTTTATCTGCAAAGAGTTTGGTCTAGTAAGAGACTGAAACTTAAGAATCATACCTCAAACCAAGGAAAATCCTGTAAATGTGGGGCACTGACCACAGAAAGGTAGTTTTCAAAGAACAGAAAAGAAATTGAAGTAAGTAACTGAGTTAGGTCTTTATGTGTAAAACTTGATAATGTAAGGGATTTGGTTAAAGATGAAGCATCCAAGTAGATGAAATAACTTGAAAGAAAAAAATTCATGAACTTTAATTCAATACCATTTGACAAAAAGGCAATCATAAGACAACTACAAAAACAAAAAAAAAAAAGAAAGAAAGAGAAAGAAAGAAACAAACAAACAAAGAAAAGACAAGAAAGAAAGAAACTGAAGTCTGGAGGCAGACACAGAACTTGTGGTAATTTGAATGAGATGTCACCTCTGGACTCTCAGTCACTTGAATACTTGGCCCCACATACAGTGAACTGTTTGGAGTTTGGGAAGAAACTTGCCAGCGGAAGCAGGCTTTAAGAATGTATAGGCTCCCGCCTTTTCCGGTTCACTATCTCTGTTCAGCATTTGCTGTACAAGATGAGCCCTCACCTTCATGCTCCTACCACCACTCAGCCTTTCTGGATAATAATCTCTTGGAGCCAGAGGCCAAATACAATCTTTCTGTAAATTTCCTTGGTCATGGTATTTTATACAGCAATAGAAAGTGACTAATCTGTGTATTCACATTTCATATTGGTTATACAGAGGTGTTTGGATTTATCCCAGATTTAGTATTTAGTATTTAGATTTAGTATTAAATCACAGCAAGGTATTTTAGGTAACAACAAGAAATGTTTGTGGTTATTTTTCCTTCAAAAATCTACTATAGATACAACATCAAAGCAGGTATTACATTTTCCATAATATACTTTCAATGGAACCTTAGAAATGCAAGTCAGATTGTAGGACACCAGGCAAATGAGACATATAACAAAGGAAGAAACCAAATTATTACTTAAGGAACTGTTTTGGAAAAGAAAGGACTGAATTCAATAGAATTAGAGGTTAGTGTGGTTGATGAGATGGCTCAGTGGGTCTAATCTTCAGCATCTACACTAAAACTTTCATGTCTTGAGATCCCACCTGAACTCAAGCAACTTGCAGGAGAATATGCAGATAACCAGAGCTCCATGGCGAGCCCCTAACATTGCCTAGATTCTAGGAAAGCCTGTACCTCAAAAAAAATAAGGTATAAAATGATAGGAGCAGACATCCAGTGTTAATCTCTAGCATCCACATGTACAGACAAGGGCTTGCACAACTGTGTGCTCCTGCTTTTGCATGTTACACACCACCACCCTCTGACACACTAAAGACACATGATAAATTTAAAACTAAATCAGATAACCTTGATATGTTTGTCTTTGAAAGAGGAAATAAAGGGGTGAAGAAGAGATTAGTAGCACAGGAGAGTGGAAGACAGAAGGAAATATTTAAAAACATAGCAAGTTGTGATAATAGAGTTTATATGAGGAATAAAGAGAAATAAACTTCTTAACTAAAACTAGGAGGGAGGTTGGGCATAAATAGTGACAATGATTTGGATGTCAAGGAGATTGAGGAAATTCCTCCCTCATGTCACTGTTTTCTCTGCATCAATATCAACTGATGAGAAGGGTTAAGGTGGAGATGGCATCTTAAAGAAAATTGTAGACAGCTGCAGAAGAAAGGCAGCCCACAAAAGGATTGCAGGGCACAGTGAGGGGTCAGCTGGGCTTCCAATCAAGTGTGCAGTAGTGAGCATGATGTGTTAATTGCCACAATGAAAGACAGAACCAAACAGACAAACAAAACCACACCAGTGAAGGGACCTCTACATTTGCTTCTGAAATAAAACCACTCATATCCCTTCCATGCTGACAGTCCGGGGAGCCGTATCAGGTTAGCAGTCAGCCCTTCTCTGCAGGATCACGTAGAGCTCTAGGCATTTCCACAGTCTTTATGTGACAGAAGAACCGCTTTGGTCATTACCACTTCAGTAGGCAGAAAGGGAGGGAGGGCTGCCAGGGCTGTAATGGAGCAAACCTATAACTGGTGTGGACTCGGTTGCTGATGTTTTCAGGGTTAGAACTTAATTTTAGCCCAGACTTTACTTCAGGGTGTGGTGAGTTTTGACATAGCAGTGACATCTCATTGAAATCTTGTTCCTTGGACTGAAAAAACACAGGACTGTCTTGGGGTTTTTGCGTAGCTGCGTTATCAAGTTGCACATAGGAGCAGGGAAAGTAATAGGGTATTGAAATCGTGATATGGTGCAGTCTTCAGGACAATAATTGCACCAAGTTCAACTTAGGCAAAGGTAAATGATGGGCAGAGCAGATATGAGAGATTTGCGGAAAATACACGTCGTAAAGGACTTTCACTGGAAGGCACACCCTACGACTGCCTTGCATATTTATACATCAATTTTTTCCCCCACATTCCTAATGTGGGTTAGGTTTAACATGAAAAGCTGTTGCATGCCATGAATATTTCTGAAAATGGGAAACAAAGGCATAACTTCTTACTTCTTAAGTCATTTGGTCACTGGGATTCTGAAGTTCACTTTTGCAGGCATACTTTAGCATTTATTTATAGCTTTCTCTTTTTTTTCTTTTTGGTGGTGAAGAGTTTGCTAGCCCCTGAGTGTACGCCTAAACAGAGTTTCATCAATGCAAATTAACAATGCATCTTGCAGTTGTCACTGCCATCTGACTTTGAGAATATGAACTGCTGTATAACTATTAAATATTCCCATTCTCATGAAAATCACATGTCACCTCAGAGCCAAGTCTTCTTTGGCTATTCATAATTCATTTGTCAGAATTTTCCATTTGCAATATTATAATGAATTTTAGCATGATTGAATATTGTCATGATGAACAGATGGTCAGCCTTCCCTGACCTCCTAATGTGTATTCAATATTATTTCAGATACTTCATCTTAATCCTTAATCTTCTCAAAATCAACCCACTTGTTCTGTGTCTTCAAAAACTCAGTTAGCAAAATAGTTCCACTTGTCTTTTTTTTTTTTCTCTACATACCCTTTTATTTAGCCAGAGTTATTTTCTTTCCTCTTCGCCCCCAACATTGTCAGCTTGACTATCTGAAAGTCAATGCATACAGGATTTGCACTGGGAAAAAGAATGTGTTTTGTCAACTTTACATCCCACACAGAATCGTTGGGATCTAAGTTTAGAATAGACTTTCAAACGAATATAAAGTGGTATTTCGTACTGGAAACAAATTGGAGTTGTGAAAGCCACCGGAGATATATACGTTGTTAGAACATGGTCAAAAAATAGAGGAGATCGTTGGGTATGTTACAGACAAGCCAAAGGCTCTGTACTATAATTTTGAAATTGCATTTAAAATCTCTCTGCCTACAGGCAAATGGGATTTAGAATACAAATCAAGTTTGTAACCCAGAAGCTCTCTTTCCTGGAGAAAGGAACTTTTATTCAACTGTTTCAGTTGTTGTCTGGGAAGCTTACTGCCGCTTTCTGCTAACCTAGGCCTAGTTCTGGAAGCTTCTGGTCTCCGTGCAATCTAAGCCAGGCCTAGAATGTTTTTAGCCTCTGACATTACTACTTAATAAACTCACCCTTTGTTATTCTTACTGAGCTCTGGGCAGGCTGGTTCAATTCAGCTGTTTTGGCTCAAACTCCTCTCCACACTGACTTACTCAAATCTGGCTTCTCAGCCCCTGAAATGATCTGTTTGGCCTCCAACTAACCCCATTTCTGCTCTAATCTTCTGGCTCATTCTCATTCTGTCTTGATCTGCCTTCAACTTTGTTCTCTCCTTCAACCTCTCTCTGTAAAACTCTCAAGAAGGCAGAGGACTTAGAAACATGGGTGCTTCCTTCTACAAACTAACTTTACTTTCATTGTTCTGAATCAAGGCATATACTGCCGTGCCTGGAGCTAAGCCTTTCTTTATCTGATACTTTACCAGGCTGGCCTTGAACTCAGATTTGCTTGCGTCTGTCTCCTGGATTAAAGGCCTGATTGTATTCAACCTTGATCACACAGACCTAGAAGGTCTTGGGATGTGATGTCTTGCCAGAGAAGCTATGTTCTGAATTTAAATTCCTCTACGCTTAGGTTCTGAGTTATTGCAGACTCTGCTTATTTTTAAGGTACCTTAGTTCATGACTCAAGACAGCATGGAGTTGGAAAACCCCACTCTCAATCCCACCTTCAGGGACAGTGGCCACATCAACAGCAGCTGTCCAAATGTGACACATTTCCACTGTCCCACTGAGTCACTTATTTGCCCTAGTGCATGCCCTATACCGCTTAATAGAAAGCCAGTGCCTCCATGGCCCTCCCTCTTTTTCCCCTCCACCATACCTCAGAGGCAGTCTCTGTATATTTTCCCCACTCCCCCTCCCAGTAAACATCTCATGTGAGATCTCTTGGATGGTGTGAACTTTGCCGCACACCTTACCCCAGATTGGCCAAGCCACTTAGCTTTCTGAGAGACTCTAACACTGCCAAACTCCCCTGTCCCTGCAGGCATTATAGTTTGCCCCAGCAGTCCCTTAGAATGCTCCTGAGCATGTTAGCCTTGAGAAAGGGATGAGAGAGACTGACAGAGGAGGTCAAGAGCTCACTGAAATGACAAACAGGAGTATGGCCAATGCCACATCCTCAGGACCTCAAAATTAAGGTGGGGCTGCTAGATCTCTTGTGCATAAAAATGTTCAGCATTCTAATCTGCAGGGACAATCAATTCAGACAGTTCTCTATTTCACGGAAACTGTGAAAATCAGTGGTTGCTTCAGCTGGTTCAAATTAGAAGGATCTATAATTTTGTTTTTGCTGTGGAAGTGTTGTGGACTACAGACACGTTTGATTCAGTCGCTGATTACATTTACATTTCACTGGATTAATCTGGCAGCATCACACTTTTTTTTTCCTTTTCAAGCTAAAAGCTTATAAGAGAAGAAATGGAAAAGAAAAAGAAAGCATGATTATCAAAGATGGGATTACAAAGCACCTATCTATGCACAGAATGGCAGTTATTTCAATGTGGGTAGAGGTGTCTAGGACACAAAATTTTATGATTGTAACTATCACAGAAAAAGCAGAAGGCAACTTTGCAGTTCAGAGCTGAAAAGGAAGCTTAGACAGGCTGAGTAACTTCCTCTAGTTTCAGGGATTACTGGGGAATCCATGTTAGGACATCAGCCAACTGCTTTTAACTTCCTATGATTCTTTCCCATGAAAAGCAGTCTTTCAGGATTTGAATAAGAAGCCCATTTGGCATGAATAGAAATCTTCTATCTACTCTGTACCAAAAGACATGTGGATGGTTTGAAACCAGGAACATGAAATACATATATAGTACTATATTTTTCATCTCTCCTCTTTTCTATGTATTTAACTCATTCATTCCCACTTTATAAAGATATTTGCCAAGACAAGCGTTTTGCCTGGCTAGACTTAACCTCACATTCAGTCAGATAAAACAAGATTATATGTCTAGAAAAAAAGCATTTGACTGTTCTCAACATTTGAACAGAAAATTATAAAGATGGTCTTATAGTTCAACTTACCAGGTATGTAGTACTTCTGATTAATCTTTAAACAGAAGACTGATCCATTGATTGGCCAAAGCCATACTTTTGTGGCAAGACAGACTCAGTGCAGTGATCATCAGATTATAGAAGCGTGCTTGACAGAGAGAAATAGTGGTATGGAATATGGCTACCCAGGGTAGAAATGGTTACCACCGGAAGATGATAAAAGGGGACACTAATTCAACCAAACAGGTGGACTCTTTTCATTGCATGTGTGAGTACAATCATATAAAATAACCTTCCATCCTTATTCCTAGGCAAATATATATGCATATGTGGAGGATCCTGTATTCACCATACAAGCTAAAAGACATTCACCTTCTTCCTAAAGCAACTAAAACAAAAGTCAAGTCAGTTGATATGTCTCCATATGATGGACAAAACTCTTTATCTGATACAGGTATTGTTTGATTTTTTTTCATAATTCTGAACCTAAAGTTAAGTAGTAAATTATTTAGATGTTCTATGATGTCTTTATATATAACTATAAAAGAGAAATGATATCTTTAATATGAAAAATGTGATGTCAGATTTAGTGGTATACACCTGTAATCCCAGCCTGCAAGGGGTATAGACAACAGGATCAATTAAAGTTCAGCCTCAGTTAAATAGTCAGTTCAAGGCTTATCCTCCCCCACACACAACACAATTAAAAATATAGAAGTAGAAGTAACATGTGCATATAGTTGTCACTCAATAGTCTTGAGGATCAGACACAGGTTTCAGAGAAGATACTAATTTGTTGTTTCTGTTTTGTTTTAAGTATCTACTATGGTATCATCTTGGTAACAGTCATTGCTCAGTAAAATCTTCATCCTCCAGTTGTTGGAGTTGAGCCTAGCACATACTGACCACTTGGACACCAGACTCAGAATGATTAAAGTTTATTGAATGCTGAACAAGGACTGACCTGTCAGGGACACAGAGTGGACCCAGGAGTCAAACTGATGCCAGTGTGTTCCTAAGGCGTGCTTTTTATGACAAAAACCTTAATTGGGTAACAACCAGGTGTTGCAAATGAGAGGAGGGCAGCATTACATCATTTTGACTGGCTGATCAAAGCATGCTAAGCTGATTGTCTAGGATTTAGCATAGAGGAGCAGCTTTGGGACTCTCCAGTTCCCCACAATTCTGGGGGAGAGGAACATAACAGAGTATCATGGTTTTGTTTGGGTAGAACATATATTATTCATTCAAGCAGAATATTTAACACATTTTTAATTGTAAGTAAAAGGCTGGTCAAGTTCTCAGGAAGGCAGAGCCTGAAAACTTGAATTTAATTTCAAAACGAAGACTTAAAAACAAAATGGCTGCGGTTATTATGGCAGTAACGGCTAGACATGTCTAGACATATCTAAGTGTTGGTGTGCCTCAACACAGTATAATTTTCACCCTCTTCTCTTTAGTTCTAACACCCTTCCTGGCATCGAGTGTCCTGGAAGACTCCTTTACTCTGAGGACCTAGGAAGCAAGACAGGATTTTCTCTTTTGGAAAATTTTCATTGTCTCTCTTACTTCTTATTGTCTCTTCCAGAAATGTCTCCTTCCTTCTCTACTTACAGATATTATTCTTCTTGTTGATTTTTTTGTTTTGTTTTGTTTTGTTTTGTCCCACAGAGCCCTCTCTTTTATTGAGAATGACAGAACCTGGATGAACTTCTTCTCCAGTGTATTCAATAGTGTATTCAAACAAGTGGTGTCAGAGCCATACTGAAACTGAGGATCCACGAAACCATGTGCCCTTTAAACACTCAGCAACGTGTGCTTTCATATTGTTTTAGTCTGTTCACCCACTCATAATGTCAAACACCATAGACTAGGTGGCTCACAAAAACAGATGTTCTGGGATCTGGGAAGTCTAAGATCAAGCAGCCAAGAGATGAGGTATCTGGTGACAACCCACTTCCTGGTTCACAGGTAGCCCATCTTCTTTGCCCCTTCACATTGTAGAATGGATAAGATTATTTTCTTTGGTGTTTTTAATAAGGCGCTGATTTCATTTATTAGAGTTTTTTTTTCCTGTGCCCCTACTCAACTCCTGAAGTTAAACCCTCACTTTGAAGACTAATGTTATAACCAGAGAATTTTGTATAGATAAAGATATTCAGATGGCATGAAAGGTGAATGAAGTTTAGCTTGCAAAAAACTCAGCAAAATATGTTCAATCAGACCAAATTCAATTCCCAGCACCCACATGGCAGCTTACAACTGTCTGTAATCCCAAGATCTGACACTCTTACACAGACAGATAGGAAAGCAAAACATTAAGGCACATAAAAATAAATAAACAAATAAATAAATAAATAAATAATAGAAAAAATGTCAACTGCATACCTCTCTATTACCTAATCCTTTTACCATGGTTCTCCCCATATTTCTACCCAAGAGAGATGGTTCAGCACTGTCAGCTGTTGGGAAACAAATACACACACACACACACACACACACACACACAGAGACAGACAGACAGAGACAGGCACACAGACAAACAGACAAGCAGAGACAGAGACACAGGGGGGAGGGAGAGAGAGGGAAAGAGAGAAGTTGTGTACAGTACCACTTGAAGAGATAAAACATTTTACCGATCACATTTAATTCTGAGTCTTCCTCACCTCTCACTAAACTTCATTAAAGCAAGGTTTTGTCAGTCTGTTCATGCTGTTACACTGCAGCAGCCCCTTGGCATGAGTTATAGTAGTAATAATGTAAATATTTAAGTAGATATGGAAATGAACTTAGATTTTCAAAAACTTCAAATGACTTACTTTTCCCCATTATTTGTCTGAACTTTTAAAGGCTGGGATACTTTTGAATGATTTTATGTTTATAAGAAGACTTTCTAAGTCAAGTTAGATTTTTCTGTTGAGTAAAGAGCCCTTAAAAAATTAGAATCAGGAGCTGGTTCAGCCATCAAGAGAACTTGCTGCTCTTTCAGAGGACTCAGATTCAATTCTAGAACCTACCTAGGAGCTCACAACCAATTGTAACTCCAGTTACGGTTCTCACATCTTCTGCTCTTTAAAGGCACTAGGCAGTCACAGGCATACATGGAGATGATACGTTTGCACATATAAAATAAAATTAAATCAAATGATGTTTCATTGATGTAAAATTGCATGGAAATATTTACTTATCTGGTACGAAGGACTTGTTTAGAAAAAGTTGTGGGGCCTGTGAGCTGTGTAACTGGGGGAGCCAGCCAGGAGGAAGAGTGAGGTCAAAGCATGTCCAAACTGGAAAAATCTCATCTTGAGACAAGCATAAGTAGGACTTCTCCCTCCCTGTCCTAAGCCTACATGTACTGGCCCGGTAGATCTACAGCTCCCACCTCTGCCACACTGGTCACATAGCCTGGGGATCAGGTTACAGGTTAACCTTCCTCTGCCCTTGTGAGGTCTTGTCCAGCAAGCACCTTTACCTTTTTCATGCAAATAAGGCATCCCTAGAATCTTGGCCCTGGCCAAAGTGTATACTCATACCAGTGTAGGTATACGGTTATTGGTTATTGTGTAATTCAAATGTTGATTTCTGTATGGTGCATATCTGGTTGTAATTCTTGTTCTCAGAATCTCCTGTCTCAATGTTGTGTAAAGCCTGCTCACCAACTGTCCCCTGATATGCCAATAAAGCAGTTTACCAACCAATCTTTGAGCAGAGGAGTGAATAGGGCTGGACTTCCTGCCAGCCAGGAGAGGAGTTAGAGGAGGTAGGGGATTCAGAGAGGAGGGTTCCAGGTGACACCAAGAGAGGAGCTGAATCAAAAATAGCTACAAAGTGCAAGTATCTCTGAGATGTATGCGAAGAAGAAGCCAGATTGTCTCAGAGGGTTAAGAACAGAGTTGAAAATGATCAGTTCTTGTGCTGTAAAGCTTGTTAAACTAACATAATAGAGTCTCAGTCATTTGTGTGATAGTCAGGTTAAAAAGAGAAACTGAGAAACAAACATAGTTTATACAAACAACTTTAACACCTGGAAGGTTTAAGTAGTCTTTGTCTCCCAATTAAACGAGTTGTCTCCCTGAAGCCTGCTTCCCAGGAATTCTGTTTCTCTCAAGTTCACAGCCCACTTGAGGTCTCTATCTCCCCAGCTGTTCCTGTCTTGTTTCCTCTCCCAAGAGCCACTGGTTGTGATCACAGGGACTTATGCCTTTACAGTTGGGGAAGTTTGGCCAGGAAAGGCAAAAACTACTTCCAAATCCAGCAATGTCAGATGAGCTCATTTGTCTCAGTTGCCTTACCAAAGAGGAGACTATTGTTGGCAACAAATACAAAATGCTAGTCAAAGTCTGTATTTAAGAACTTTACAAGAATGCCCCTCACGCTATGACTCTCTTCAGACAGAAAAGGGATCTTGGAACTACAGCCGCCACTGTTACTGCCATCTCATTGGCGGCTGTTGGAGCTACCACCGTGGCATTAGCCAGGAGTCATACTGGGCAGACTGCTCAGACCCTGAATAATCTTTCAGCCAATGTAGCTCATGCCTTAGATGTACAAAAAGGAATTAATGCTCAACTAAAAGGAGGCTTGATGGTGTTCAATCAGAGGATTGACCTCTTGCAGGAGCAAATTGATACCCTATGGCAAATGGCTCAACCGGGCTGTCAATGAAAGTATGCTGGACTTTGTGTCACTAGCATACAACATGAGAATTTTTCCTGTGCTGCAAATCTGTCTAAACAATTGTCTAGCTATATATTAGGTAATTGGACTGGAGAATTCGATACTATGATGGAGCAGCTGAGAGTAGCCATTATCACAGTAAATTCTACCAGAGTGGACACAGGACTAGCCACAGGATTATCATCATGGATTGCTGCAGCCATGAATCATCTGAAGGAATGGGCGGGCATGGGAGCGTTAGCAGGCCTTCTGGTGTTGGTCTCCTTGGTTTGCCTGTGGTGTATATGCAAGATTAGAGTCTCACAACAACGTAATGCAGCCATGATCATTCAGGCCTTTACAGCCATTGAAGCAGGACATTCTCCCCAAGCATGGTTGGCTACCATAAAAAGCTAAAATGTTATGCTCAGGATGCGAGGCTAAGCACTGCACTCAGAGTCAGCCGCTGTAGACCCAGAGAAGAGCATGTCTGATTGCATGCAGGTTGATGCCCCAGGTCCCGCCTCTGAGAAAAAGGTATTGGACGGGTCTGATGCTCTTTGGGTGGATGACACCTAAATGAACATCGGTACAAAGTCCCAATTTATTTCTAATATCAGAGATCAGACCTCTACTCTTGCCTGATGCGTCTAAAACAAAAAGGGGGAACTGTAGAGAGCTGTGTAATGCTGTGCCTTAAAGATGGAGCTGGTTTCCGCCTTCCACCTTCCCGATGGTGAGTGCTCTCTGTCACAAACAACTCCACATTTGGCTAAGGCTGAGGATCTGGCTTGCTTCCATGTATGTGGACCTATCTGCATTGCCCACGTGGCACGCTGGGGTTGGCTACCCAGAGGCTATTTAAGCTGTGGGCTGGCTTTCCCCAGGGTCCGATGATTGTTCAAGGTTCCTGAATAAACTACATTGAAAAAAAAAAAAAAAAAAAAAAGAACTTTACAAGAAAGGAAAATGAAGACATAAGTGGATAATTTTTTTTTTCCCTGATGATCAGTTGTTATTTCAAAAGGACAACTGGCATCCATGAGAGTTGGAATTTCGAATATTGCACATATCCTTGCTAAAGAGCATGGGCCTTTCTGAACACATGCCACTGAAAGCTTATTTTCTAGGATTAAGGTATTCTTCCAAAACAGACTGTCTCCTGAGGTAGAGAGGGACCTAGGATGTCTACCAGTAGATCAATTGGGAAAGAAAACGTGATATAGACAGATAGTGAAAAATTATTTATTTTTTAACAAAAAATGCAAGCATGTTATTCACAACAATATAAGTAAATTAAAGGGCATCATGTTAAGTAGTAACCCAGACCAGATGGTAAAGACAAAGCATACTTCACTTACATGTAGACTCAATAACTTCAACTTTACAACTATGTAAAATCAAAACAAAACAGTACTCACTAACTGAAAAAGTTTGTGGAGTGAAAAAGTTTCGTCAGTGGACATAAAAAGTTTCATATATGATGAGCATGTTTAGATGTAGAGTATAAAGCATGAGCACACTGTAAATAATGATATTTTGTTGTATTTTGACAATTTGCTTTCTACAAGATGGCAGGTATGTTGACCATACTATGTTAGTAACTAGAAATGTATGCATAATAGATAATGGGATATAGACTATAGAAGAGTATACACTATAGAATACATTTATATGTCATTAATATAATATGTAATATGACATGTTTATGTTGTCAATAAATCGGATGCAAGTAAACAAAATATAAACTTGCAAAGATTGCATTTCAGCCTGATGGGAAATTTAATGCAGAAAAGATACTGAGATGAGTCTCAAGCGCTGTTTTTCTAACATGCCTTATTTAAAGATGCAGAAAAATTGATTCATAACAATTTACTCTCACACTCATACACAAGATAATTCTGTGATATCAAAATTAGTGGGTATTTTTCTCCTAGCAAGCGAGCAATTAATTTATTCCATTCTATAATCAATGTCGTCTAACTCTATTCAGTTTGATTCCACCTACATGGGTGCTGTAACAAAACCCATAGTTCTACCAAATTCACTCACTTCAGAGGCAGCTCTCAACTGCGAACTCTAGAACACCAGCTCATCTGGCTAGTAACTGGGGCTTTCATGACCTCCCAGTAGTCTTCATTAATTGGCTATGATAGCTCTAGATCTGAGGTAACATGCTTTCTGGTTTGTTATAAATGACTTTAATGAACACAAATAGGCAGCAAAATTAAGAGGTATAGAGAATAATGTCTGTAAGGATCCCAAGCAAAGAAGCTTTCATCTCCTTGGAGTTGAAGTACACTATGTTCCAAGCTCACAGGCTCATCAAGTTTCTACAACCTTTCATCTGTTTAACTGCTCATGAACTCTCTGAGCCCCATTCACTGGTTTTTGTGGAGTCTTCATTGTAGGGTTACACTGAAGTTTAGACAGCTAGGTCTAAAATGGGTGTGTCTAATATTAATAGAATTAGTAGAAAGTCCAGAAAGGATTTCAGTTGTTATTGACTGCTTTCGGGAGAAAGGAGAACAGGACATAAAATCAGAATAAGAAATGTGCTCAAAAAGACAACTCTGCCTTCTTAGATCTGCCTCTAAAGCCTAGGATACCCAGCACTGTAATAAAACTGTCTCGCATTTATTACTCTGAAGCTGTTTCAAGAGCAAAGGAGAAAGGGGCAAATGTGTTTATAAATGATACGCTTAATCTCTTAGTCATTTAGGAAACAACAGCATTATGGAAGTGTTGAGCAAAGAACTGTGATGAGAGCCAACGTGTTTGTTCCATGATTTCACACATGCCTAAAGCTATAATACTGATATATATACATATATATATATTTCTCTCCAGAAGTTAATACACTTTTGCCAACTCTGCAAATAGGGATTGATGGCATAATTCAACACATCGGGCAGGAAAAGACACAAGACAACAAAAACCAGCAGAAGCAGTGAGTTGAGAAAAGAAAGAAAAGCCTGTGGATTGAAGATACCAGATGTTGCCTTTACTATGATCCAGGAGATAAAAGAAACAAAGACAAACTTGAAACGTAAAACCCAGGAGCATGCTGTGTTTAAACACTCACATAAAAGTCACTGACTATGTAGAAAATTAAAAAAAAAAACTGATGAAGTCACACTTTCTGTATCAACTAAATAGATAAGGCATGCTTATATTGGTATTAAACAAAGATAGCTTTATTGCCAAAACCATTTCTAAGTCCTGTATTTAAATTAAGTTAAATTTTAAATTTTAAATAAAATGAACCAGAAAGACAAAGCACTAAATTAATATGTACCTAATAATATTTTAACAATATAGAATATATGTTAAACACTTCTCACTAGATCATCAAATCAGAGGACAAAAGAGAGAGGAAGAAATAAAAGAATATAGATTTATGCAGCACAGGCAACATAATTATAAGATACAGTGCAATCGAGATGTAGAAAACCAACATGTTGGAAAGAAAGTACATAGTAAGAGTCAGGTCTCATACTAAACTCTACAGTTAATAGTAAAATCCTTAAGGGAAGTAGGATTTATATCTGATTTTATATCTGAATTTATATCTGGTCAGAGTATAATTAGTGAGCAATCAACATGGAAAAAACTAGAATATTTCTTATGTACTATGAAGTTAAGAAGTAGAAATAACTATATCAAGATATTTCAACGAAAGAAGTAAATAATCGTAAATTGAAAAAATAAAAAAAGAGTATACCAACAAGTAGAAATTTGATGCATGAAATGTGTGAGCCAGTCCAGAAAAGAGTAGTTCATAAAACTGTAAACATGAAAGTGGGTAAAAGTGACGTGAATAACTTTGTTCTTTCAAAAGAATGATAAGATGAATAATCCCTTAATAAAAGTGGTAAACAATTTTAAAAATGAGAATAAGAGAAGAAAAGGTAGGAGAGGAGGAGGGACAGATACAGAATGGAGGGACACAGTGGAAGAGTGAGAGCAGATGTGAGCTGAGCTATTGAGCTAGAAGAAGAAAGAACATCATTGTTAGAAGTAAAGAAGCTTAACAGGACTGCTCCTCCCTTCGGGGGTGGGGAGACCAAAGAGCCAGTCATTGAGTTCCTGTTAGAAATAGTCCTTGTTCCCCTCACTTTGGGAAACCAATTGGTTACTGAGCTACCACAGGCTACATCTGAGTGGAGGTTCTAGGTTATATCCATACATGGTCCTTGGTTGAATGTCAGTCTCAGAAAAGACCCTGTGCCCAGACTGAAGATACCTGATAAAACAGGATCGGATGAATGGGGAGGAGGTCCCCCCTATCAGTGGACTTGGAAAGGGGCACGGTGGAGATGAGGGAGGGAGGGAGGGACTGGGAGGGAATGAGGGATCGGGACATGGCTGGGATACAGAGTTAATAAAATGTAACTGATAAAAAAAAATAATAATAATAAAGGAAAAAAAAAAAGAAGTAAAGAAGCATAATGACCTTTCTAGCAGTCAATACTCTAAAGACATTAGGGGTCATTTTACAGCGCTGTTAGTTTGCTAAGATGTTTATCAGTAGAAAGTGGTGACTTGTTTCATGGCAAGATATGCTAGACAAGCACCCTACAATTAAGTTACAACCCTAGCATGGCCATCTTTCCATCCTTCCTTTCTTCTTTCTCTCCTTTCCCTCCTTCCTTCCCTCCTTCCATCTTTCTGTCCCCTTCCTTCCTGCTCTCCATCTCTCATTTCCATCTCTCATTTTTCTTTTCTATATTTTTATTTTCTTCCTTCCTGTTTTTTGTTTGTTTGTTTTGTTTTGTATTGTTTTGATTTGTTTTTGAGATGCTCTCAAGTTTTTCTTAAACTTATGCTGTGGCCCAAGCAGGTCTTGAACTTGTGATATTTTGACCTCAGCCTCCTGAGTGGCTAGGTAAATAGATAGGCCTGCACTACTATGCTTAGTTAGGGCCTACTTTAAAAGAGAATGTCATTATTGTATACGTCTAGTGGCTATAAATTTGTAACCAAGTGTGAGTGAAGCTGGTTCAGTCTGAAAGCTGTAAAATAAAAATCTGTCCCAGGATCTCCACTGAACATTAGTGGCCACAAGCTGTTCTTATGCTTGGCTTTTAGCCACACAACTCCAAACTTTGCTTCCATCTCCACACAGCTAAACCCCATATCCCTTACATTTGCTCTGTTCTCTCCTATGATTATTATTTAAATTTTTATTTTATTTGAGTTTATTTACTTTACATCCCAAAGGTGCCCCCTTCCTCCTCTCTTTCCAGTCCTCCCTCCTTCTCCTTCCCCCTTCCTCTCTCCCTTTCTCCCTCACAAGGGGAGCTCTCTTCCTCATATCAACTCTCCCAGCACATCAAGTCACAATAGGACTGAGCATATCCTCATCCACTGAGGCCACAGAAGGCAGCTCTACCAGAGAGAAGTGATATCAAAACAAGAAATAGAGTCCATATTAGAAACAGCCCCCCAACTGTTTCTGACATGAACTCAATGGCTGGCACTTTGACCCCCTCCCCCAGAGGGAGGAGCAGCCTTTCTAGGCCACAGAGGAGGCCATTGCAGTCAGTCCTGATGAGACCTGATAAGCTAGTTGGAAGGGTCAGATGGAAGGGGAGGAGCACCTCCCCTATCAGTGGACTTAGAGAGGGGCAGAGATTGGGAGGGAATGAGGGAGGGGGGTACAGCTGGGATACAAAGTTAATAAACTGTAATAAGTATCCCAGAAGGAGAAAGACACACATGGTATATACTCACTTATATAGACCTAAAAGATATGATAAACATAATGAAATCTATACATTTAAAGAAGATAAGAAAGAGGACACGGGGTAAGATGATCAATCCTCACTTAAAAAGACAAATGGGATGTGTATTGGATGTAGGAGAAAACAAGTAACAGGACAGGAGCCTACCGCAGAGGGCTTCTGAAAGACTCTACCTAGCAGTGTATCAAAACAGATACTAAGACTCATAACCAAACCTTCTGTAGAGTGCAGGGAATCATATGAAAGAAGGGGGAGTTTGTATGACATGGAAAGGATAGGAGCTCCACAAGGACCAAATATATCTGGGCACAGGGTCTTTTCTGAGACTGACACTCCTCCAAGGACCATGTATGGATATAACCTAGAACTTCTGCTCAGATGTAGCCCGTGGTAGCTCAGTAACCAATTGGTTTCCCATAGTGAGGGGAACAGGGACTATTTCTGAGAGGAACTCAATGGCAGGCTCTTTGACCTCCCCACTCCCCAAGGGAGGAGCAGTACTGCTAGGCCACAGAGGAGGACTTTGCAGCCAGTCCTGAAGATACCTGATAAAATAGGGTCAGATGAAAGGGGAGGAGGTCCCCCCTATCAGTGGACTTGGAAAGGGGCAGGGAAAAGATCAGGGAGGGAGGGTGGGATTGGGAGGGAATGAGGGAACAGGATACAGCTGGGATACAGAGTTAATAAAATGTAACTAATAATAAAAATAAAAATAATAAAATTAAAAAATAAAATAAAATAAAAAAATTAATTGAAAAAAAAAAAACAAAGAAAGAAAGAAACAGCTCTCCACACCACTCACCAAGCAACCCACAGGAAGACCAAGCCATCCATCAGCCACATATGTGCAGGTGGTCTAGGTCCAGACCATGCATGCACCTTAGTTGATTTCTCACTCTCTGAGAGACCCCGTGGGTCTGGGTTAGTTGCCTCTGTTGGTCTTGTGGGTTTCTGTCCCCTCTAGGTCCTTCCATTTTATCCCCAGCATTTCTACAAACCCAGAGCTCCTCCCCATGCTTGGCTGCAAGTCCCAGCATTGGTCTCCATCCAATGCTGTGTGGAGCCTCCCAGATGACAGTGATGTTAGGCTCCTGTCTGCAAGCAGAGCAGAGCATCATTAATAGTATCAGGGCCTGGCTCTCTACCTTGGCGTGGCTCTCAGGTTGTGACATTCATTGGTTGGACATTCCCTCAATCTCTGTTTCCTCCTTACACCTGCACTTTTTGTAAGCAGGTTAATGTTTGGATCAAAGGTTTTTTTGGGTGAGTTATTATTCTCCTTTCTCCACAGGCCCTGCCTGGCTAGGAGGTGATCACTCCAGGCTCTATATCCCCCACCCTACCCCTGTTAGGAATCTCAGCTAGAGTCACACCCATATATTTCCAAAAGCCTACCCTGTTACTGGCCTCTAGCTTCTCAAAAAAATGCCACCTCACCCTCCACCCCCATCTGATCCCCTTCCTAGTTTCTCTTCCCATTCCATCTACTACCTAGTTCCATTTCTTCATCCACTTCTGCGGTCTATTCAAATTCCCCTTCTGAGTGTCATTCTGGCACCCTCCTGTGGGCCTTCCTTGTTACTTAGCTTCTTTGGGTCTGTGGATTGTAGTGTGGTTATCTTGTGCTATAGGTCTAATATCTGCTATAAGTGAGTACATACCATGTGTGTCATTCTGGGTCTGAGTTACCTCACTCAGGATAATCTTTTCTGGTTCCATTCATTTGCCTGCAAATTTCGTGATTTCTTCGTTTCTAATAGCTAAGTAGTAATTGATTGTGTAAATGTACCACAATTTCTTTATCAATTCTTGGTCTGAGGGACATCTAGGTTGTTTCCAGTTTCTTACTCTTACAAGTAAAGTCACTATGAACATAGTTAAACAAATGTCCTTGTATGGTAGAGCATCTTTTGGGTACATTCCCAGGAGTGGTATAGATGGGTCTTGAGCTAGAACCATTTCCAGTTTTTGGAGACAGTGCCAGATTTATTTCTAGAGAGGTCGTAGAAGTTTGCACTCCCACCAGAAATGTAGGAGTGTTCCCCTTTCTCCACATGGTCACCAGCATGTGTGTCACTTGAGTTTTTTTTATCTTAGCCATTATGACTGGGGTAAGATAGACTCTTAGAGTTGTTTTGATTTGCTTTTTCTCTGATGACTAAGGACATGGAGCATTTCTTTAAGTGCTTCTCAGACATCCACGATTACTCTGTTGTAAATTATTGGTTTAGCTCTGTACCCTATTTTTAATTGGATTATTTGATTTCTTGGTGTTGAATTTCTTAATTTATTTGTATATTTTGGATTTTAGCCCTCTGATTGTTGTAGGTTTGGTGAAGGACTTTTCCCAATCTGTTGGCTGCCATTTTGTTCTATTGACAGCATCCTTTGCTTTCAGAAGCTTTTCAGTTTCTTGAGATCCCATTTATTAATTGTTGATCTCAGAGCCTGTGATGTTGGTGCTCTGTTCAGGAAGTTTTCAACAAAGTGTTTGGATACAAAATCAACTCAAGAAAATAAGTTGGCCCCCTTTGTACAAGTGACATAAGGACTGAGAAAGAAATTAAGGAAACAATACTCTTCACAATAGCCACAAATATTATCAAATATCTTGGTGTAGCTCTAAGGAAGCAAGTGAAAGACCTGTGTGACAAGGACTTCCATTTTTTGAAGAAAGACATTGAAGAAGATTTTAGAAGATGGAAGATCCCATGCTTGTGGATCTTAGGATCAACATAGTAAAATGGCCATCCTACCCAAAGCCATATACAGATTCAATGCAAGTCCCAGGAGTTCTCTGAATAGAATCATAGCATCTGTGAAAAGCAATACTTTGACTTCTTCCCTTCCAATTTGTATCCCCTTGATCTCTTTTACGTGTCTTATTGCTCTAGCTAAAATTTCAAGTATTATATTGAAGAGATATGGTGAGAGTATGCAGCCTTGTCTTGTCCCTTTTTTTGCTGGGATCATTTTAAGTTTCTCTCCATTTAGTTAAATGTTGGCTATAGTCTTCTGTATATTGCCTTTATTGTGTTTAGGTATCTGCCTTTTTATCTCAGATCTCTCCAAGAGTTAAAACATGAAGCGGTGTTGGATTTTGTCAGAGGCCTGTTCAGCATCTAATGAGATGTTCATGTGTTGTTGTTGTTATTGTTTTCTTTCAGTTTGTTTATATGGTGAATAACCTTGATGGATTTTTTTTTTTGATGAAGCCTACTTGATCATGGTGGATGATATTTTTGATGTATTCCTGGATACAGTCTACAAATATTTTATTGTGTATTTTTGCATTAGTGTTCATAAGGGAGATTGGTTTGACATTCTCTTTCTTTGTTGAATCTTTGTGTAGTTTAGTTATTAGGTTGACTGTTGCCTAGTAGAATGAGTTTAGAAATACTCCTTCTGTTTCTATTTTGTGTAATAGTTTGAGGAGTATCAGTATTAGTTCTTCTTTGAATGTCTGGTAGAATTCTGTGATAAAACCATCTGGCCCTGCTTTTTTTTTTTTTTTTTTTTAATTTGGAGGATTTTGGTGACTGCTTCTATTTCCTTAGGGGATTATAGGTTTACTTAAATTGTCAACCTAATCTTGATTTAACTTTGTTAAGTGGTAACTTTCAAGAAAATCATCCATTTCATTTAGATTTTCCAATCATGTGATGTTGGATTTTTGAAACACCAGCTAATGATTTTTTAGTTTTCCTCTGTGTTCTTGTGTTATATCCCCCATTTAATTTCTGATTTTATTAATTTGGATACTCACCCTCTATTTTAGTTAGTTTGGCTAAGTGTTTGTCTATCTTGCTTATTTTCTTTTATTTAATAATTTTATTTTAATTTTTATTAATTATGCTTTATTCACTTTGTATCCCCCCATAAACCCCTCCCTCCTCCCCTCCCAATCCACCTTCCCTCCCCCTTCTCCATGTATGCTCCTCCCCAAGTCCACTGAGGTTTTCCTCTCCTTCCTTCTGATCCTAGTCTATTAGGTCTCATCAGGAGTGGCTGCATTGTCTTCTTCTGTGGCCTGGTAAGGCTGCTCCCCCATCAGGGTGAGGTGATCAAAGAGCAGTCCATCTTGCTGATTTTCTTAAAAGAAAGAAAGAAAGAAAGAAAGAAAGAAAGAAAGAAAGAAAGAAAGAAAGAAAGAAAGAAAGAAAGAAAGAAAGAAAAAGAAAAACTGGAAAAACTGCTTGGTTTTGCTGATTTTTGTGTTATTCTCTTTCTTTCTAGGTTACTTATTTTTGCCCAGAGTTTGATTATTTCTTGCCATAGACTCCTTTTGGGTATTTGCTTCCTTTATTTCTAGGACTTTCAGGTGAGCTGTTAAGTTGCTAGTATGAGCTCCCTCCACTTTATTTATGAAGGCACTTAGCACTATGAACTTTCTTCTTATCACTGCTTTCATTGTGTCCCATAAGTTTGTCCCAGGATCATGGGACCCTCAGAGACCACCAGGAGATGACTCGATGCAAGAACAAGAAATCTTTATTATGAGAGCTATCAAACTGGGGACCCAAGTCTCACTGACGCAGCAGTAGAGAAATGGGACCTTGAGCTCTGAGTGAGCAGGGTTTTTAAAGGGAAAGTCTGTGAGCATAGGGTTTCCATGACAGCAAGCAGGGGGGTCCAAGCCTTGGCATTACAGGATTGGGTAAAAGTTAGAGGGGCAAGGTGACCTTCTCTTAGGCACATAATTACAATTGCTTAAGGCATACGATCACAATTGCTATTCTTCTAAACTATATCTGAAACATTGGGGAAAATTTTCCCAGCCGATTCCCAACAGATTCTCATTGATTATTGCCAGGGAGATTGTCTCTATTTTCTATGAAGGATTTATTCTCTATTATTTCCTGGAGGCTGTTGCTAGGAGAGTTAACTTTGTTTTCTCCCAATGTGTACATTCTGTGATATTTCCTGGTACCTGAATTCAGCTCCCAGTCAAGATGACTCTTTATTTCAAAATGAGGCTAACTCAGGCTAACTTAAATGCTTTAAGTTTGGGTATGCTGTGCCTTCATTTTCACTGAATTCAAGAAAGTCTTTCATTTCTTTCTTTATTTCCTCCCTGGCCCAGCTGTCATTAAGTAGAGAGTTTTTTAGTTTCCATCAGTTTGTAGGCATTCTGTTGTTTCTGTTGCTGTTGAAGTCTAACTTTCATCCATTGATCTGATAAATACAAGCTGTTATTTCAGTTTTCTTGTATGTGTTGAGTCATGCTTTGTGTCAGAGTATTTAGTCCATGAGGTGCGGAGAAGAATGTATATTCTTTCTTGCTTGGATGGAATGTTCTATAAATATCTGTTAGATGCAATTGACTCATAGCTTCATTATTTCTTTGTTTAGTTTCTGTCTTAAGGATCTGTGCATTGATAGAAGTGTGTTGAAGTATCCTCCTATTAATGTGTGGGTTTTGATGTGTGATTTAAGCTTTAGTAATGTTTCTTTTAAAAATGTGGGTGCCTTTGCATTTGGGACATATATGTTCAGAACTGAGACATCATCTTGGTCAATTTTTCCTTTGATGAGTATGATGTGCCCTTCCCCATTTCTTTTGATTAATTTTGTTTGAAAATTTATTTTATTAAATATTAGAATCACTACTACAGCTTGTGTCTTGTGTCCATTTGCTTGGAAAATCTTCTTCCAGCCCTTTATTCTGAGATAATATCTATCATTGTTGCTTGCTGAGGTGTTTCTTGTATAAAACAGAGTAATGGATCCTTTTTACACATCCTTTCTGTTAGCCTATGTCTTTTTATTGAGTAGTTAAGGCCATTGATGTTGAGAGATTTTAATGACCAGTGGTTTTTAATTCCTGTCATTTTGTTGTTGTGATGGTAGTAGTGTGTGTGTGTGTGTGTGTGTGTGTGTGTGTATGGTTTGCTTCCCCTCTTTTGGTTTTGCTGTTGTGGGGTTGTTTGCTGTGTTTTTCTGAGTGTGATTAGCCTCCTGTGGTTGTAGTTTTCTCTCTAGTATCATTTTTGGGGTTGGATTTTTTGATAGGTATTGTTTAAATTTGTTATTGTTATGAAATATCTTGTTTTCTCCTTCTATGGGGATTGAAAGTTTTGCGGGGTATGGTAGTTGGGGCTGATATCTGTGGTCTCTTAGTGTCTGTAAGATATCTGCCAAATCCTTTTATTTTTAGAGTTTCTGATAAGAAGTCAGGTGTAATTCTGATAGTTCTGTCTTCATATGTGTCTTGGCCCTTTTTCATTGTAGTTTTTATTATTTTTTCTTTGTTCTATATATTCAGTGTTTTGATTATTAGGTGATAAGAGGATTTTTTTCTGGTCCAATCTATTTGCTGTTCTTTAGGTTTCCTGTGTGTTTATAGACCTCTCTTTCTTGAGATTGGAAAAGTTTTCTTGTATGATTTTGTTGAAAATATTTTGGGGCTTTGGAGCTTGGAGTCCTCTCCTTCTTCTATTCCTATTATTCTTTGTTTTGGTAATTTTATATTGTTCCAGATTACTTGGATACTTTGTGTTAGTAACGTTTAAGATTTAACATTTTCTTTGACTGATGTATCGATTTCTCCAACTGTATCATCTACACCTGACTTTCTCTCTTCCATCTCTTGTATTCTGTTGGTGATACTTTGGTCTGTAATTCCTGTTCTCTTCCCTAGATTTTCCATCAACAAGATTGCCTCAGATTGTGGGTTTTTGTTTTTGTTTTTGGTTTTTTTTTTTTTTTGTGTGTGTGTATGTTTGCTTTTAGGTCTTCAACAGTTTTATTTATTTCCTTTTCCCATTTGATTGTATATTCTTGTATCTCATTAAGAGATTTATTTATCCAATTTCTTCATCTGATTGATGTATTTTCCTGTATTTCTTTAAGGGATTTATTCAATTCCTTCACCTGTTTCTTTGAAGAATTTATTTCCTTCTTTTAAGGCCTCTATTATTTTCAAAACTTAAGATTTAAGGTTGTTTTCTTGTGTTTTGGGTGTGAAGTTATCCTCAAGGCTTGATGTGGTAGGATAGCTGGATTTTGGTAGTGTCATATGGCCCTGTATTTTGTTGCTGGTGTTCTTGCACTGACCTCTAGCTTTTTGGTTGACTCTCTTATTAGCAGGCCTGGTGGTCTTTGATGGTAGTAGGTCTCTGGGTTGTAGGTAGAGCTAGTGGTCCTAGGTGGCTGCAGTCCCTGCTCCCTGATGCATGCTGCTCTCTGGGGTTTCAGATTGGAGTGGGTCCTGAGAAATGTTGCAAGCCTGGGGACTGGGGTGGGGTGCACAGGTGATGTAGAGCACAGAGGGCCCTGGGAAGACCCCACCACTGTTGCTGGTGGGCTGTCTCAGGCCGGTAGTTGGGGAGGGTTCTCACCTGCTGCTTCCTGATATGTGATGTTCTCTGGGGCTCTCCTATGCTTTTTCACAAGAGCACTTGCTATTGGTTTTTGAAAGAAAATTATAAATAAAAGAAAAGGAAAGGACATGACTGCCCCTAGGTATGGTGGAGGAGAAAGTCTATCATAGATATGTCGGAGGGCATAGCCAGAGTCAAAGACATCTGGGAGAATCCGGAGTAGACAAGGCCCAACTGAGATGGGCAATGTTGGGAGATGCTGAGGAGAAGGGAGACAGGGCAACCAGATGCAGCAGCCAGGAGGCCAAAGGTACAAAAAGAGCAAGAGAAGGGTAGAAAATAGGTAACCAAAATGCCTGGATTATGTATGGAAGATCCTCTGGGGAAAGGGATGCCAGCCAGCTCAAGAGCTCAGGGTAGAGGAGGGGAATGCCAGCCATATCCTATAATAGGTAGGAACTGAGGAATTCTGGAGAACCTAGAGGCCAGGTCTACTTTGTTATGTTAAATAGGCACCTCAGTTTTTGGCCTGAGTTTGAAACTTAACCCTTTTAAAATGGCATGAGTATATACCATGTGTGTCTTTATGCATCTGGGTTACCTCACACAAGATGATCATTTTCAGTTCCCACCATTTGCCTATAAATTTCATGATTTCCTTGTTTATAACACCTGAGTAGTATTCCACTGTGTGTACCACAATTCCATTGTGGACCAAAATTTCTTTATCTATTCTTCCATTGAAGGACATCTAGATTGTTTCCAACTTCTGGCTATCATGAATAGAGCTGCTATGAACATGGTTGAGCAAATATCCTTGTGGTATATTTGGAAATATACCTAGGTGTGGTATAGCTGGATCTTGAGGTAGCACTATTCCTTACTTTCTGAGAAAGCACCAGATTGATTTCTAAAGTAGCTGACAAAAATGCTAAAATCTATACTCCTGAAGAAGCTAAATGATAAGGAAGACCTGAGGGAAGATTCTCAATCCTCATTCAGAAGGGTAAACGCAATAGACATTGGAAGTAAGAGAAGATAGGGAACAGGACAGGAGCCTACCACAGAGGGACTCTGAAAGACTCTACTGATTGAGATTCTTCAACCAAGGACCATGCATGGAGAGTATCTAAAACCCCTGCTCAGATGTAGCCCACAGACTCAGTTTCCAAGTGGGCTCTCTAGTAAGGGGAGCAGGGGCTGTCTCTGGCATGAACTCAGTGGCAGGCCCTCTGATCACCTCCCACCAGAGGATGTAGCCTTGCCAGGCCACAGAGGAAGACAATGCAACCAATCCTGAAGAGATCTGATAGGCTAGGATCAGATAGAAGGGCACGAAGACCTCCCCTATCAGTGGACTAGGGGAAAGGCATGGTGGAGAAGAGGTAGGGAGGGTGGGATTGGGAGGAGACTAGGGAGGGGGGCCACAACCAGGATACAGAGTGAATAAATTGTAACTAACAATAAAAAAAGATGGCATGTATCATGTCTAAATTCTTAGTTAAATGTTTCCGCAAAGAAGCTGTTTTTAAACTAGGTCACCCTCAGATATTAGGGGTTAAAAATGGGTACCATCAATTTAGGAAGTGTAGTTCAACCCAGACCAGCAACAATGGTAACACACTTAAAGATATATATGAAAAAACAATTAGTCAGTAATGCACAAATTTCTACAACTAATAAAATGATATCTTAACAATATTGTTCAGAGATAAAAGTAATCCAAATTATTCTCTTATGTAAAAAGTTTATTATTAAAAAGTCATCATAGTTTACCATGTCAACCAAATAAAGGAGAAACAACACTTAATGACCTCAACATATATAAAAAGATTTGATACAATACATAATTTGACATACATAAGTATGCTGTATATATTAATATTCTAAAAGGATACATATAATTTTCTTGAAACTTTTCTCAGATAACTCTTCTAAAAATGTGTTGAATGTTTATTGTGTGGAACTTGAAGCTTTGAAATCTTTACCCACATCTGTGCCGAAAATGGTGGTATTATTTCAGAAAGAAAAGAAATAACAAAACATTGAAACATTTGAAAGGAAGAATTTCAAATATCATTCACCTAGTGCGTTCTCAAAAATAGTAAATTATTTACAGATCAGCTCCCAGGATGATCAAAATTGATGAATGGACCAAGTACTTTTGAAAATAAACATTAACCATAATTTCACCTGATATTTAATGTAAATCACATGTATATGATGAGATTTATAAAGGAACAGCCCTTGCAGCATTGCTGGTAATAGCTCAGACCTCAGCTGAGCTCAGTACTCATGAAACATGGAACAGGTAAATACTAGTAGATTGATACACTATACACTATTCAGTAAGGAAATTGAACAAATTACCACTGCAGAGATTAATATGACTAAATCTCACTAGCCTTGTGTTTAATAAATGAAATCAAACATAAAGGGATAAACCTTGTGTGTGCATCATTTCTTTGGCAGATATTCCAAAAAGTAAGCCAGATAAGATTGTCATATTTGAGAATTAGATGAACAATAATCAAGAAAATGGGAACAGTTATCGTGTATGTGTCTGTCTTTCTTTCATTTCCTCTGATACGCAATCAGGATGGCCAGATACTGGCAGCCAATCTATTACACTTTAATGGCAACTTAGTAAACAATGGAAATATTGTCCCCCCTCATCCCACCTCTCTCTCTTTATCTTTCTCTTTCTCCTTCTCTCTTTTTTTTTTTGTCTCCCTCTGTGTCTCTACCCTCATGGCTTGCTCAGGCCTTCACTCACTTCTTCCCCTCCCCCAAATAAATCTTTTCATTCAAAAAGAAGAAGAAGAAGAAGAAGAAGAAGAAGAAGAAGAAGAAGAAGAAGAAGAAGAAGAGAAGAAGAAGAGAAGAAGAAGAGAAGAAGAAGTAGAATTTATTTTATTTTAATTTTGTCTAGGGATGGGAGCTTAAGGATAGAGTAGAAGTCCCTGACTTATCTTTCAATATACTAATTTGTTCACCAATCGACTTCCTTTACTATCTTCTGTTCAACAAGCTCAGTCTTAGCTGGGGAACAACAAGCCACAGGAGCACCCTGATGCAAATGCAGAAAGCAGCTGAAATTCCAAACCTGCCCGCACCCACATTTAAGGTTCTAACTTTCCCCATGGTGCAGTGTTGTGCTTGAGGAACAGAGAAATGGCCGCAAACATAAGGCGACTAAATAATTCCAGTAACTAGTGATGAAATATGGGCACTTTGTGGGCAGGCAGAGAGTTACAGATAGAAAGAAAGTAGAACTCATGAGAAGGCACACTTCAATAAATAGTTACTTGAAGATGTATAAATGTGAGCTCTACGGAATGCCAGTCCTTCTAAACTGCTATCATGTCTATTCTTTTGAAGAAGCTCAAACCATTTTGAAAATAGGTTTTCCTATAGGTTTCTAGTATATCTCAGAGGAACATGAAAAAATCCCATCAAAAAGCCACTTGAAAACTTTTCCTAACCAGCAACTTTGATAAATTTACAGGAGTAAGGCAGTCTATTTCCACACTCTTGAGAAAACTGTCTATGAGTTCTTCTGCTTCTTGCTTTCCATTTTTTTCGTTTTGTTTTTGTATTTTTGACATTTTTTTTATTTTTATTAATTACAGTTTATTCACTTTGTATCCCACCTGTAGCTCCCTCCTTCTTCCCCTACCAATCCAATCCTCCCTCCCTCTTCTCCACCCATGCCCCTCCCCCAGTCCACTGATAGGGAGGTCCTCCTCCCCTTCCTTCTGATACTAGTCTATCAGGTCTCATCAAGAGTGGCTGCATTGTCTTCTTCTGTAGCCTGGTAAGACTGCACTCCCATAAGGAAGAGGTGATCAAAGAGCAGGCCAATCAGTTCATGTCAGAGACAGTCCCTGTTCCCATTCTTAGGAAACGCACTTGGACACTGAGCTGCCAAGGGCTACTTCTGTGCAGCAATTCTAGGTTATCTCCTAAAATGGTCCTTGGTTGAATTTTCAGTCTCAGAAATGACCCCTGTGCCCAGCTTTTTTGGTTTTGCTGTGGAGCTCCTGTCCTCTCCAGGTTTTACTGTCTCCCACTTTTTTTTCTTTTAATTTTTATTAATTACACTTTATTCACTTTGTATCTCCCCATAAACCTCTTTCTCCTCCCCTCCCAATTCTACCTTCCCTCCCCCTTCTCCATGCATGCCCCTCCCCAAGTTCACTGATGGGGAGGCCTTCCTCTCCTTCCTTCTGATCTTATCAGATCTTATCAGGAGTGGCTGCATTGTCATCTTCTGTGGCCTGGTAAGACTGCTCCCCACTCAGGGGGAGGTGATCAAAGAGCAGGCCAATCAGTTCATGTCAGAGGCAGTCCCTGTTCCCATTACTATGGAACCCACTTGGACACTGAACTGCCATGGGCTACATCTGTGCAGGGGTTCTAGGTTATTTCCATGCATGGTACTTGGTTGGAGTATGAGTCTCAGGAAAGACCCCTGTACTCATATCATATTTTTCTGGTTCTGTAGCTCTCTATGTGAAGCTCCTGTTCTCTCCAGATCTTACTATTTCCCACTTCTTTCATAAGATTCCCTGCACTCTGTCCAAAGTTTGGCAATAAGTCTCAGTCTTTCTGTTTGTTTGTTTTTTAATTTAATTTTATTTCTATATTTATTTAATACAACTATTTTAATTTGTATCCCCACTGCAGCACCCTCCCTAATCTCCTCCCAGTCACACCCACCCTCCCTCTTCTCCCTGTTCTTTCTCTAGTCCCCCTATATGGGAGGGCCTCCTCCTTTTCTTTTCTTTTCCTTTTAAAAAAATTTTTAATATTAGTTATAGTTTGTTAACTTGGTATCCCTGCTGTAACCCGCTGCCTCTTTCCCTCCCAATCCCACCCTTCCTTCCTCATCTCCTCCCTGCCCCTTTCCAAGTCCACTGATAGGGGAGGACCTCCCTGCAGAGGCCCTCTGTGGCAAGCTCCTGTCCTGTTCTCTGTTTTCATCCTCATCTGATGTTCATCTTCTTTGCCTTTCTGAATGAGGATTGGGCATCTTAGCCAGAGTCCTCCTTCTTGATTAGCTTCTTTAGGTGTACAGATTTTTGGTATGTTTACTGTATATTATATGTCTAATATCCATTTATAAGTGAGTATATACCATGTGTGTCTTTCTGTTTCTATGATACCTCACTCAAAATAATATTTTCTAGTTATCACCATTTGCCTGCAAATTTCATGATTTCCTTGTTTTTATTTGCTGAGTAGTATATCAATGTGTAAATGTACCACAATTTCTGTACCCATTCCTCAACTGAGGGGCAGCTGGGTTGTTTCCAACTTCTGGCTATTACAAATAAAGCTGCTACAAACATGGTTGAACAAATGTCCTTGTTGTATAGTTGAGCATATTTTGGATATATGCCTAGGAGTGGCATAGCTGGATCTTGAGGTAGCACTATTCCTAATTGTCTGAGGAAGTGCCAGATTGCTTTCCAGAGTGGTTGTACAAGTTTTCATTCCCACCAGCAGTGGAGGAGGGTTCCCCTGTCTCCACATCCAATCAAGCATATGTTGTCACTTGAGTTTTTGATCTTAGCCACTCTGATGGGTGTAAGGTGAAATCTCAGGGTCATTTTGATTTGCATCTCCCTGATGACTAACGATGTTGAGCATTTCTTTCAGTGTTTCTCTGCCATTAGATATTCCTCTATTGAGAATTCTCTGTTTAGCTCTGTACTCCATTTTTAATTGGATTACTTGATTTGTTGTTTACCTTCTTGAGTTCTCTCTATATACTGGATATTAGCCCTCTGTCAGATATAAGTTGATGAAGATCCTTTCCCAATCTGTAGGCAGTCGTTTTGTTCTGACAACAATGTCCTTTGCTTTACAGAAGCTTTTCAGTTTCATGAGGTCCCATTTATTGATTGTTGATCTTAGAGCCTGTGCTGTTGGTGTTCTGTTCAGGAAGTTGTTTCCTGTGCCAATGAGTTCAAAGCTCTTCCCCACTTTTTCTTCCAAGAGGTTTAGTGTGTCTGGTTTTATATTGAGGTCCTTGATCCACTTGGACTTGAGTTTTGTGCATGGTGATAAGTACGGATCTATTTCCATTTTTCTACATGTAGAAATCAGTTAGACCAGCACCATTTGTTGAAGATGCTGTCTTTTTTTCCATTGTATGGTTTTGGCATCTTTGTCAAAAATCAGGTGTCTATTTGTGTTTTTGTTTGTTTGTTTAATAAAATTCTGACATGAAACAGTGCATTAGGATGTTTAGGTCACCACCTTGGATGGTTAGAGTTAGAGGTGGACCTATAGGAGCTGTCAGTCATTTTCCCATGTTTAAGAGTCCTGCCTTTTGTAGTAACATAAACATGAACAGCTTTTATGTTTTATAGTTTTGTTCACTCTGTGAGCATAAATTCAAAGAAACTGAGTTAAGAACAACAGCTAGAACTCTCTGGCAAATAATTAATAATAGTAATAATAACAGTAATAACAACAACAACAATAATAACAATAATAATGCAAACAGGCCCAAACTTAAAAAGAAAGATGTTTAGGGCATTTGAAGTTCGTTGCTATTCGCATGTTTCTCTTTTAAAAATGGCTGAATTGTTACTCAATATTGTCAATCGCCACCTTTTCCTGAAATACTTCATCTTGTCACTTAAATTTCCAATGCAAAACAAAACACACACAGACACACGCACACAAATACAAACATACACGCACACTCACACACAAGTATACAAGTGCCTTTCCAATCCAATTCCTTGAAAGAATTTTAATTTTTAAGTGTTTTGTTGCTGTTGGTTCTAGAATGAGGATATATGTAACTGGTAACATGATCTTACTATTAGTCAGATTTCAAGAAGGAAAGCTTATATTCTAAAATGGGTGCTGGTAATGCATTCTGTTTGCTGGGAGGCTGCCATGAGTTCTAGACCACTCTTCTTGGGAAACAAATTGTGGACAGTTCACTTACAACTAGATCCAGTGAGAAATTCATCATACCAAAAATCAAACGGGCAGATGTTAAAGTTCTCTAGTCTCCCTCCAAAGATACCATTTTCTTCAAACTGTAAATACTGAATTCCTGCTTCAGTACTAAACTAAATCTGAGATGGAATGGTGGTTAAGTCACAGTTTCAAAGAGCTCTTAGCTAGTAATGGATGTTTCCGCTAACACTGATGAAACAGAACAAGGTTTTCAGGGCCTTTGCACTTCACTGCATTGCTCCTAGAAGGCAGGGTGCCTATTTCATCTGATGCTCAAAATTATTCCTGTAGAGACAGCTAAAAACAAACAAACAAGTATAAGCTTGCCCTTTCAGCTGTTCTGTTTTTAAGGCTCTGATAGACATAAGTCCTTTTAGCAGTTGACTGTATGAGTTTGAGAGACTCTAGGCCTCCTTTACCAGTAGAAAATAAAATATTAAGCTGGATGTAGATACTTTCAAAGCACCTCAATTTATTAAACCTAACACCAACTGAAAAAAAAAATCAAAACTCCTTCTGTGTCTGGTGTTCTGCATCAAAAGACCATTTACATCTCCAACTTTTTTTTTTTTTCATCAAGAGTCTCATTTTTTGCTGTCAGATGTTTTCTTACATAGATGCTTTGGATAGTCTTTTGACTTAAATTTTTTTCTCCATATAATTATACATTTAGCTGCCTTCTCTTCACCCTTTAGTCCTCTCTCATTTCTGAAACAACCCTGTTGACCTCCCTTGCCACCTACCCTGAGCCTCCTATTCTAGTTAATCTGCTGTATTGTCCAGGTTGATTGCTCTAGCACTTGTTTACATCTTAACATCTGCATGAATGTGTAGGCTATTTTTGTGAAGGCTTAGAATCTTATGAACAACTAACTTTTTAAGTTTGTTTGTTTGTTGGTGGGGGGATAACTATTCTCTAGTTTCAAAAACAGTCCTTGAATTTTTATTTGCTGATGGGACTATGACTAATTAAAGAATGTTCAGGTCAAGGCCCATCCCCAATTTTTCTTCCAGCAGATTTAGTGTGTCTGGTTTTATGGTTGAAGTCTTTGATCCACTAGGACTTCACTTTTGTTCAGGGTAATAAATATGAACCTATTGCATTTTTCTACATGTAGATATCCAGTTAGACCAACACCATTTGTTGAAAATGCTGTCTTTTCTCCATTGTATGGTTTTGGCTTTTTTGTCAAACATCAAGTATCCGTAGATGTGTCTATGATTTGATTTCATTGCTCTACCAGTCTGTTTCTATGACAGCACCATGTAATTTTTATTATTGTTGCTCTATAGTACAGCTTGAGATCAGGGATGGTGATACCTCCAGAAGATCTTTTATTGAACAGGATTGTTTTAGCCAGTCTATGTTGTTGTGGTGGTTGTTTTTCCATATGAAATTGAGAATTATTCTTTCAAGGTCTCTAAAGAATTGTGTTGGTAATTTGATGGGTATTGCCTTTAGTCTGTCAATTGCTTTTGGTTGGATGGCCATTTTCACTGTTATTCCTACAGATCCATGACCATGGCAGATCTTTCCATCTTTTGATATATCTTCAATTTCTTTCCTCAGAGACTTGAATTTCTTGTCAAATAGGTTTGTCTCTTGCTTGGTTAGAATCACATCAAGGTACTTCATGTTATTAGCGGTTATTGAGAAGGATATTGTTTCCCCAATTTCTTTCTCAGCCCGTTTTTCTTTTGTGTACGATAAGGATATTGATTTTTTTTTGAGTTAATATTTCATCCAGCCACTTTGCTAAAGGTGTTAATCAGCTGAAGGAGTTCTCTGGTAGAATTTTGGGATCACTCATATATACTATCATATCATCTGCAAATAGTGATACTTTGACTTCTTCCTTTCTGTTTTGTATCCCCTTCATCTCCTTTAGTTATCTAGTTATCGTATTGCTCTAGCTAGGATTTCAAGTGCTATGTTGAAGAGATACGGAGAGAATGGGCAGGCTTATCTTGTCCCTGATTTCAGTGAGATTGATTGAAATTTCTCTCCTTTTAGTTTTATATTGGCTATAGGTGTGCTGTATATTGCTTTTAGTATGTTTGGTTATATGTCTTGTATCCCTGATCTCTCCAAGACTTTAAACATGAATGGGTGTTGGATTATTTCAAATGCTTTCTTGACATCTAAGGAGATGATCATGTGGGGTTTTGTTTGTTTGTTTGTTTGTTTGTTTTTTCTCTTTTTCAGTTTGCTTATATGGTGGATTACTTTGATGGATTTCCATATGTTGAACCACCACTGCATGCCTGGGATGAAGACTACTTGATCATGGTGGATGATATCTTTAATTGTGTTCTTGGATTTGGTTTGTGAGTATTTTATTGAGTTTTTTTTGCATCAATGTTCATAAGCAAGATTGGTTTAAAGTTCAATCACTTTGGAAATCAATTTGGTGCATTCTCAGAAAATTAGAAATATTAGTGCTACCTCAAGATTCAACTATACCACTCCTGGGCATATATACCCAAAAGTTATTCAACTATATTTCAAGGACATTTGCTAACTACGTTCATTTCAGTTTTACTTATAATATTCAGAATCTGGAAACAACCTATATGTCCCTCAATTGAAGAATGGTACAGAAGGTAAATGGTGCATTTACACAATAGAATACTACTCAGCAATTAAAACCAAGCAAATAATGAAATTTGCAAGCAGATGGATGGTCCTGAGTAGGTATCATAGAAGCAGAAAGATACACATGGTATATACTCACTTATAAATGGGTAATAGACATATAATAAAGGATAATCATACTGAAATCTATAGTCCTAAAGAAGGAAAACAGCAAGGAGGACCCTAGGGTAGAGGCTTAACCCTCATTCAGAAAGGCAAACAGAATAGGCATTGGAAGTAGGAGGAGACAGGGAAAAGGACAAGAGCCTTCCACAGAGGTCCTCTGAAAGACTCTAGCCATCAGGGTATCAAAGCAGATGCTGAGATTTTTAGCCAATCTTTGGGCAGAGTACACAGGATATTATGGAAGAAGGGGAAAATAAAAGACCTGGAGGGGACAGGAGCTCCACAAGGAGAACAACAGAGCCAAAATACCTGGACCCAGGAGGCCTGAAGAGACCAATAAGCCAACCAAGGACCATGCATGGAGAGGACCTACACCCCTTGCTCAGATGCAGTTCATTCCCTGCTCTGGTTCCAAGTGGGCTCCCTAAAATGGGAATCACGGGCTGTCTCTGACATGAACTCAGTGGCTGGCTCTTGATCATCTCCCCTTAGGGGTTGCATCTTATTATGCCTCAGAGGAAGATGATGCATCCAGTCCTGATGAGAACTGATAGGCTAGGTTTAGATAGAAAGGGGGGATGTCCTCCGGTATCAAAGGACTAGGGGAAGGAGCATAGAGAGAGAAGAGGGAGGGTGGATAAGACTGGTAGGATATGAGGGTGGGGGCTACAGCCGGGATACAAAGCGAATAATTTGTAATAAATAATAAATAAGTAACAAAATAATTTTAAAAAGAATTTTCAGAAATGTTGATGGGAAAATAAACAGGTGACTTTCCCTTGATAACAGCGGAAGGCAGAAGCAGGGCGTGTGTATTAAGTACACCATGGAGGCGATTTCTGTGTGAAGACTTCATAAAGGAATCATTTGGTTTAATGTACTGTGTGCTATAAATGGGAAATTCAGAGTTCAAGTGGTGAGAAATATCTGAGAAAGAGTAATGGCTAAAAGCTCCAATCTATGTATGAGATAGCTAGATTCTGGAAAAATGTGGAAGGATGCTAAAAAAATAAAATTATATTGAATAAAGTCCAAAGGTTTTCAATCAATCAAAAAAATAAAAAAGGTATTGAAACAGCTTCCAAAGTGTGAAATCCAGAGCAGAGTGATCATTATTGTCCTATGATCAAATCAGATGGATGACCTTTTGAGGAGGTAGAAAAACTGCATTTTAAATATGAGACCAGGCGACGCAAGATGGTGGGGCCAAGAGGACACTGAGTCTGAGGAGCAGGACAGCAGTGACTACACAAGGACCAACAGACTGAACTCTGGGCCTTCAAACACCAGTGATTGTGTTTCCCAGGTGAGAGGAAACTCCATGGTGTCAGAAGCAATTCGGTTCATTCTTAGGTCATCCAGCTAAACCCTGGAAGAATTCCTGGGTCCCTCCAGGCACTTCTTTGCTTGCCCAGAGCCACAAGCCTGAGTGCTCGGATCACCATCCCAAACTGAACTGTGGGCACCACAACACCAGAGACTGGGTTTTCTAGTCAAGTGAAAATCCCGAAGTGAAGGAAAAAAATCAGGCCTGGCAGACCTCAGGTAACCCAGAAAATCCCTGGAAAAAGTTCTTGGCGCCAGCAGGCACTCAGCAGCAAGCTCAGAGACCTGCCTGTGTGCCTCACTCACCATCCCAGAAAGAACTATGGGCACCAAAGAACCAGAGACTGGATTTCCCTGTTGGGAAGAAACATCAGGTCCAACTTCAGGACACCCAGATGACCCACACACACACACACAAAGTTCTTGAAATAATTCCTGGGTTACTGCAAGTGCCCAGTCACCAGCACAGAGCTACTCAACCTGTGCCTGTTCTACTCACTATCCCAGACTGAACTGTTAACCCCCAAACACCACAGACTAGGTTTTCCTGTCAGGAGGAAACCCCATGGTGGGGGAAACATCAGGGTTGACCCCAGAACACCCTGTGAATACCCAGAAAAGTCCCTGGTTTAACCACAGGCTCCAGGCTCTAGCCTTCTGCTGCAGACATGAGTGCTGCACTCACCTGCCACTGAGTACTGCTTGGGTACTGGGGCAGAGAGCTCCAGCCTCAGACCTACAGAAGCTTGGGATCCACAGGATAAGCCCCAGACACTGCTTCAAGGCACAACCTGTCTTTCTAGCCAAACTGACCAAACCATGAGGCTCACTGGTTCTTCAAGAGAGCTGTTCCCAGCAAGCACAGTGTAAGATCAGGAGCAGCAGCTTACTAAACTCACAGAGAGAAACCCAGTGGCAAGGCAGCCGTCTCTAGGACTTCTCCTGGTGAGAGGAGAGGCCCCTGACTACCAACAACCACAGTTACCACACAAGTCCACACACCTGAGCTTAGCTATAGCAATTCCTGAGAAGCACCAGCCATTCAGTGACCATACCCAAAAAGCTGAGGAGACCCCCTTCAGAAACAACCATCTTCCTGCCAAGGGGATTTTCCTCATCCCAGAATTCTAGCAGGCACCAGAAACTAACAGCCAACACCTGAGACAGCCAGATGGGTAAAGGCTAGTGTAAAAGCATAATCAACAAAAGGCTAAGCAATTTAGCATCTCCAGAACTTAGTTATCCAGGAGCATGTAGCCCTGGACACCCGAGCATAATTGAAATTCAAGAAAATGACCTTACATCTATGCTTATGAAGCAGATGATGGAGGAAACAAATAAAATTCATAAAGAAATAGAGGAAGACAAAGTCAAACAGATTATGGCCACCCATAAAGAAGTACAGGAAGATGCAGTTTGTGGTCTTCAGAGAGGAAATAATTAAATCATTGAAAGAAAAAAAGGAACAGAGGAATGTTTAAGCAAACAGGTGATAGAATTGAAGGAAAAGCAGGAAAATATAGTCAGACAAGTGAAGGAAATCAAGAAAAAGGTTGAAGATCTGAAGATAGAATTTGAAAAATTAAAGAAAACACAAATGGAGGAAATCATGGAGAGGAAGAACTTACACAGGGGTGTAATACAGGGAAGAGAACAGGAACCACAGAGGTAAACATAACCAACACACTACAAGAGCTGGAAGAAAGAATCTCAGGTGTGGAAGATACAGTGGAAGAAATTGATGTATCTGTCAAGGAAAATGTTAAATCTAAAAAATTCCTGACTCAAACCATCCAAGAAATCCAAAACATGAAAAGACAAAACCTTAGAATAATGGGAATACAAAAACAAACAAACAAACAAAAACAAACAAACAAAAAACCATGAAGATTCCTGTCCCCAAGGCCCAGAAAATATTTTCAACAAAATCATAGAGGAAAATTTACCCAACTTAAAGGAGAGGCCTATATGAATACAAGAGGCCTACAGAACTCCTAATAAATTAGACCAGAAAAGAAAATCCTCCATCCACATAATTATTAAAACTAAGTATACAGAACAAAGAAAAATACTAAAAGCTGCAAGGAAAAAAGGCCAAATAACATATAATGGCAAACCCATCAGAATCACACCTGACTTCTCAACAGAGAAAATGAAAACCAGAAGGGCCTGGTAGGATATCATGCATACCCTAAGAGAACACAGATATCAGCCCAGGCTACTATAACCTGCAAAACTCTCAATCATCATAGATGAATAAAACAAGATACTCAACATCAAAAAGATATTTCAACAATACCTACTCACAAATCCAGCCTTACCAAAGATACTCCAAGGAAAAATGCAACCCAGGAAAGCTAACTACATTCAGGAAACCACAGGAAATAAATAACATCACTACAGCAAAACAAAAAGTAGCCAAACACACAAACACATTGCCACAACCAACATCAAAATAAAAGGATCTGACAGCTACTGGTCATTAATCTTTCTCAACACCAATGGACTCAGCTCTTCAATAAAAAGACAGACTAACAGAATGGATGCATAAACAAGACCCAACAATCTGTTACATACAAGAAACACACCTAAGTCACAAAGATAGACATTACTTGAGGGTAAAGGACTAGAAACCTGTTTTCCAAGCAAATAGACCCAAGACACAAGGAGGAGCAGCCATTCTAATATCTAATAAAATAAACCTTCCACCAAAATTAGTCAAAAGAGATGGGGAAGGTCACCTCATACACATCAAAGGAAAATTCCACCAACAAGACATTACAATTCTGAATATCTATGCCCCAAATATAAGGGCACCCACATTTGTAAAAAAAAAACAAAAAAAAAAAAAAACAAAAACATTAAATATGAGAGCATAAATTTTAAGAAGCAATACTTCTTAAAAGTAGGTTATGGTGGGACCTGGAAAGGATCATCCTGAGTGAGTTGTCCCAGAAGCAAAAAGACACACACGGTATATACTCACTCATATAGACATACAACATAGGACAAACCCACGAAAATCTGTGCATCTAAAGAAACTAAGCAAGAGAGAGGACCCTAACTAAAACGGTCAATCCCCATCCTGAAAGGCAAAGAGGATGGACATCAGAAGAAGAAAACAGGAAATAACCTAGGAACCTTCTACAGAGGACTACTGAAAGCCAGAAGAAGAAAACAGGAAACAAACTAGGAACCTACCACAGAGGGCCTCTGAAAGCCTCTGCCCTACAGACTATCAAAGCAGATGCTGAGCCTGATGGCCAACTGTTGGGCAGAGTGAATGGAATTTTATGTAAGAAGTGGGAAATAGTAAGAGCTGGAGAGGACAGGGTCTCCACAAAGAGAGCAACAGAACAAGAAAATTTGAACACAGGGAACTTCCCAGAGACTCATACTCCAACCAAGGACTATTCATGGAGATAACCTAGAACCCCTGCACAGAAGTAGCACATGGCAGTTCAGTGTCCAAGTGGGTTACATAGTAATGGGAAGAGGGACTGCCTCTGACATAATCTGACTGGCCTGCTCTTTGATCACCTCCCCCTTGGGGGGAACAGCCTTACCAGGCCACAGTAAAGGACAAAGCAGCCACTTTTGATGTGAACTGATAGACTAAGATCAGAAAGGAGAGGAGAACCTCCCCTATCAGTGGACTTGGGGAGTGGCATGCATGCAGAAAGGGGAGAGAGGGTGGGATCAGGAGGGGAGGAGATAGGGGCCTACGGGGGGATACAAAATGAATAAAGTGTAATTAATAAAAAAAATTTTAAAAAGTAGGTTATATATTATTATATAAAATATTATGTATTTTAAAATATATTCTTTATTATATAAAATGTATTAACATTATAGTAAATAGAATATATAACATATAAAAATGTATATGTGTGTATATATGTATATAATAAGGAAAAAACATGTAGACCAAGAAATTTATGGATGGGGAGAATGAGAGAGAACAGAAGAAGAATGACAGATAGTATCAAAGGTTCACAATTTTCAAGGCACTAGAATAGGTAACTGATTTCCTGTGATTTAAATGTAATTTATTTAAGTGTAGGAAAATTTAAAAAGCTGGCAGTTATACATTATGATCTGGAGCTTTGAGTCTGAGAGTTTATCTCTGCAGTAGAATACATTCTTCAATACAGGTAGCAATTCAATCTCCAGTATACACACACAAATAGATTTGTTGTAAGTTGGCCATCAAGGGAAAAGGGAATTAACTCAATTAGAAATTTGGATTATAGAACCTAACATGAACAGAAAGTAAGACAGAAAATTTGCAAATGTCTGGAGAGTTTATCTTCTCATATTTTTAATTTCTCTCTTCTCTTTTTAACTCATTGTAGTAAAATATTATCTCTAACACTCTAGATTTTGCTCCTTAGAAAGGTACTCATTCATAATTACTTTCTTGACAAATACTAATGAATAATTCTCAATCCTCATCTTCCTTGATCCTCTGAGGCATCTGACACAGTAGGTCATTCTTTCCAGGATATTCACCCTGTCTGTTTCTGTTTCTGTCTCTGGTTCTCTGTCTCCACGTATCTTTGTATCTGTCTCTGTCTCTATTTTGCTTTCAACTATGTCTAAGTCTGTCACATGTTTGTTAATTCCCCTTTCCAGCTTATCCTGAGACCCACCTGTTGATGATTATTAGTATTTAATATTAATTTATCTTTTATTTAAACAGCAATTACTCCTAAACCAGCTGTATAACCAAATCACCACACAGAGACTAGGATTTATTTAATTAACCTAGAGCACAATGCTGGGCAATAGTTATTTCATTCCAAACCTCCAAGCCCACATAGTTTCCTCCCATTCAGATTTCCCACATTATACTTGCTTTTAGTCATATCCTAGGTCTGGTTCATCTCTCCTCATGGTTCCTGCTGATCTCTCCCCTCTGACTCCTCTAACATGCTTCCTTCTCCTCCCCTCCAGACCAGGATGTCCCACCCTATTCTCTCCATTACTCAGCATTGGCTCGTAGTATTTTTTTTACAATACAGAGAACAAATGGTGGCATGTTTACATGAACATGAGACAGGTGATGCATAGAATAAACATCACAATGCAATGTCCAGTTGAAACCAGATAGTGGAGTAGAGAAATCAGCATTTGAATGAACAAGGGTAAATTGTACACATTCCACAAGAACATTATACCAACACTCACCCTTATCTCTAACTCTTTGTTTTGTACATTCAGTTTTGACTATTATATGTACTAAGGAATTTCTCCTCTGCTCTGTTCTATTTGCTGTTTTTGCATGCTTCTTGTACTGTGATAGACACCTCCTTTGATCTGGGTTTTATTTTTTCCCTATATTCCTATTCTCTAAAAATTGGCACTTTCACAGTGTATCAGCTTTCCCAGATACTTTATGCTTGGATTTATTTGGATTTAGCACTTTCTCTGACTGAGAAATCCTTTTCTTTTACCTTGTTTTCAATTTCAGAAATTACTCTTCTATGTCTTGTACCGAAGCTCAAAACACAATTGTCAAATTAGCCGCCTTTTCTTATTCATTTTGTTTACAATGAGAGCAGCAGGCATGAGCAACTACTGTTATAACTTAAGTGAAAATGTACAGATAATCAATGGCCCCAAGCTATAGCGAAGAGCCGAAGAA
Source organism: Meriones unguiculatus (assembly GCF_030254825.1). Classification (NCBI taxonomy): domain Eukaryota; kingdom Metazoa; phylum Chordata; class Mammalia; order Rodentia; family Muridae; genus Meriones; species Meriones unguiculatus. The sequence goes on along the minus strand of NC_083367.1, from coordinate 32,562,941 downwards.
AGACTAAATCACTAAACTCCATCCAGCCTGTGGTGACATGTGTTGCAGCACGCTGAATGAACTATTGAGGCTGCTCTTCAAAACAGAAATATGGTGACAAGAAGTACCACTTTGTTTAAACAACAAGGAATAGTTTTGATACCATTGTCCATCTTTCTAAAAGTTAATAACTTCAGAAAGTGGGCTCTGTGTTTTATTTACCATCTCATTCCCAGTGCCTAGAACCTATTGATGCTTATAATGAAAAGACTGCCAAAGTAGAGAGATCCAGACACCGAAGCTCATAAGGAAGTCCAAAACCCTATAATTAGGATTAACCAAATGAGTAAGATGAGTGTTAGAAGATTGAACCCTATGAGCTTGATGTTGAGTTTGAGATTCCAGAGGTGCAGCAGATCTCTGTTCACAGATCGGATGACAGAAAGAAAGGGTGGGTGTAACTGACATCACTGAAATGAAGAACCCCAACCATTCTCCCATCTGTGTATTATGTGCGGGCCCTTTGTAGAGAATTGGACATAATTATTTCTGAATCAGAGCAGGAAGGAAACACAATCATTTTCAAAGTTTTAATGTCAATTCAAACGCTAAGATAACAGGTAAGAAAGGAAGTCCTTTCAATGTGAAGGGGAACACTTGAAACTAGGAGAGTTGCACTAAGATTATTTGAATTTTCTCATTAATTTTGACAAGTAATTTGCATTTTGGAAAGACTTCCTCTTCTCAAATATTAGCCTTTCAAGAAGTTAGTACCTCAGAACATCTGTTCCCTTAATGGGCCTTCCAATGTTCTTGAGCCTAAATGTCAACTAGCAGGTAACATTTACCATTTTATAAAGCTCTAAAACTTGAATTTTGTTCATTGTTTCTCCATTTTTGTGTGTATTACTATTTTTTTTTTGTGTGTGTATGAAACTGTTTGACCAAGGCTAATCTAATTAGTAGTCAGACATAAAATACACATTTAGCATCAGTGAAGTACGAAATCTATTAAGCCTGACAATACCACCCTTTTTATGTTAGAGCAATTTAAAGTGGACTGAAAAACTGGAAGCTGATAGGAGTATTTATCCTAAGAATTGGAACAGAGGAATCTAAGTTGGGTTGTGGGTTTTGAATATATTGTCAGGGTGTAAAATGCCTTTTGTTTGTTGCTACCACACAATTGTTACAAATATATATAGACTGCTCATTGTCTATACATTGTGGAAAACAGTTTATTCAATGTATAATTTGAAGTATTTAGCTTGGCTAGTAATTGCAACTAACTTTGACTAAATTAAACAGAAAACAGATCTGCTCTCTAGGACTGCTCCTCTAAAATACAGGAAGAACAGCTAAAAACCAGGGCTGATAAAATGTCCCAGTCAGAGACAGCACTAGAAGACCAGGTGGTCCAGAAATCTGACTGGGGTTAGAATTACTGCACTGTGGCAAGCTTCTGTATACTGTATCCCTTGAGGCAAGAGCTGAAGCTCCAGAATAGAGGGGGCGACTTTTCACCTTTAAATTAGTTGCCTGCATTCTAGGAGTAAACTGAATTAGACTGCAGATAAAGAAAGAGACCAGCCCTTAAAATGATGGAGTGTACTGCAGTTGAGAGCAGAGAGATGACCTCTCCTAGATTCATGGAACAGTGATTCTTGTAAACAGCTCCTCATCTGACATTGTATGGTTCCTCCTCATCTTGGCCATCAAAATCATGATCTTCGTGTTAAAGTAAGTACATCACAAGCAGTCACATTTCTCCACCCCAAAGTAAAGAATAGTTCTTGACTTACAGTTTTTAATGAATCTGACTAACTACTTGAGATGACTAAAATAATTTCCTGGTTTCATACATTTTTAAAGCTACTGAAAAGAACTTGCAAACCCAGACCTGGTAACTTAGAGTGCAAGCTCAGCTACTTAGGAGGGTGAAACAGGAGGATCACTACTTTAAAGTCTGCTCCCACTACACAGTGAAGTCTAGGCTGAGCTGGGTAACTTAGCCCCTTTCTCAAAGTGAAAAGCAATAAGAGCCTTGGTTTGTAGCTGAGTAGAAGGATGCTTGGTCAGCTTAGGCAAGGACCTAAGGTTAATTCCCAGTACCAAGAAGAGAGCAGATGATGAAAGAACGTTGTGAGGCACATAAAATCCTGTACGTATTTTATAATGTCTCTATCATTTAATCTATGCAAGTACTACAATTTGGTATACGTATTCATTATTAGGGCTCTAATGGAAACTCTTTTAGTACTGATAACTAGTTCTTAAATAATCATCATAGTTCTCCCCTCTACTTCAATTCAGGCTGTTTCTCTTCTTTGCCTTCCGTTTGGTGCTCATGTGCAGTGTCTGTATCCTGCCTTCCTCTTCCTGAGAGAAGTTCAATGTTTCATCCTGTTCATTTTATGGCTCTTGATCAATTTAGTAGCATGGAGAACTGTGCATTTTCTACCCTGTCTCTCAAATTGCTAGGAACTGGTTTTCTTTTATATCAAGATTGGATCTATAATTTTCTTTCTATCCTGTCCAAGTCACAGTAGCCTGTGATTCTATATGTCGTAATACAAAAGGCCATTTCATTTTCTCTCTCTTTTTCTTTCTTCCTTCTTTTCTTTCTTACTTGTTTTCTTCTTGCTTGCTTGTTTTCTCTTTCTTTCTTTTCTTCTTTCTTTTCTTTTTCCCCAACACAATATTTTTTATGATTATTTGGACATTTTATACAATATACACTGATCCCTGTCAATTTCCATTTCTCACAGGTCCACCCTCCCACCCTTGTTTTCCCAAAATTTAAAAAGAAAAAAAATACAGTAAGTCTAATTTGTGTTGCCCATATACTCATTGGAACAGGTCAAACTCAGTGTCCAGTCACTTAAAGATAACTGAGTTTCCTTCCTCCTTCCATCAAGTATAAAGAGCTACCTACATATCAGCATCTCAATCACAATGTTTAAGGATAGATATGTTTTTGCACTACGTAAAAATAAATGTAAATATATAGATAGATTGTCCTCAAAAAATTTAGAGACTTACAGAATATGCATATAAATATTTTTTATTAATTTAAGACTGTTTTTTGGCTTTTGATATGACAGCTCCTGGCAACAACCTCAGCCTTCCTCAATGAAGGTGATGAGCATCATAAAATCTCCTTTTAGAGATAGCTTCACTAATAGTAAGACATCCATCGAGCAAAAATGCCCCAGCCCTCTCAACAGAAAATATGCTGTCCAAAATGGACAAGACTTGGATGCAGCCTGAGTTGACTGTAAAGCTCTGCCAAGACAGTGTAAGCAAGTCCTTCATATTTACTGATTCAAAATTATGTCTGCCAGATATTCTGAGCCAGAAGGCTGAAGATGATGTTCCAACCTTATAGGAAGAGAATTGGTGACTGACCAGGGAGTAAACTGTCTCTGTCATTGCTTAGTTTTGGAAGCTGCTTGCCTGTACTTCCTACCTAAGTAATAATTTTATTCTCAAGAATATGATAGGGTTGAAGACTAGATAGTTATAGATTCAGTTAGGCTTAAGTTGTTTAAGATTAAAGAAAATGTTTTAATGTCTAAAAAGTTGTTTGTTTTTTTTTGTTCTTTTTTTTTATTATATAATGTGATTTATTACAAATACATAATATAATAGAAATTACACGGGCTGATTTATTACAAAGTTCTTTTTTTTTTTTGGAAAGTCAATTTTTTTTTTTTATCAGTTACATTTTATTAACTCTGTATCCCAGCCGTGTCCCGATCCCTCATTCCCTCCCAGTCCCTCCCTCCCTCCCTCCCTCATCTCCACCGTGCCCCTTTCCAAGTCCACTGATGGGGGGGACCTCCTCCCCATTCATCTGATCCTGATGGGATGTGCATTGAACTTATGACAGGAGTCTACTGAGCGCATCTGAAAGACTCTAACTAGCAGTGTTTTCAAAGCAAAGACTAACTAGCAGTGTTTTGGCAGAGTACAGGGAATCATAAGAAAGAAGGGGAGTTAGTCTGATGGGGAAAGGATAGGAGCTCCACAAGTTGTTTTTTTTTAAGTTGCTAAATATAAGATATGATTGAATGATTTAGGTGCAAAACTTTAGACCCACCTGGACAGGATAGATAGTATTTTCTAAAAGGTTGTCAAATACAAATGAGCTAAAAATTTTGAATGTATCTTTTATCTATGGCTTTCCTGATTGTTTCATAACTGTTATTACTCTGTGTAGTTTATTATAAATAAATAAAGTCCATATGCAAAAAATCTGGATATCTGTCAGGTTCTTCTTTATTTATACAAGTTCCACATAACAAAGAAAGACTAATGATTATCCAAGTGACATATCTTATGTGTTTGATTTTTTGTTACATGTCCAGGGCTACAAGTTCAGTTACAATTAGAAATATAAACAGAAGAGTTATTATTATTATTATTATTATTATTATTATTATTCCAGAACTCCAATTTAAAGAATATAAAGAATGTCTTCTTCAAAGCAAATGCATTTATTATACTACAGCCTGCCTTTATATTGGCAGTGTTTGAGAGCACTGCAGACAAACGGAAAATATCTGAACCAGTCTTTCCATGAATAGCAAACACTAATCCTAACTTCTCTTTTATGTGCTTCATTATCTATGCTATAAGGTAGCAAAAGTTTATTTTAGTCAATCTGTCTTGCTTACTGAGTTCTATTCTCCCAGAGGTCTACCCTGTTGGACCTCCTATCTTTAAACTGCATTTTAGATACCTCTAAGCCTATTATAAAAATTGACCTTGAATACGTAACCTATTCTCTTGGCCAGTCAGAGTTTGTCAGTTGTCTCTGGTTTCCCTGCACCAATTTTACTGTTTGAGTTTGCTCGGAAGCAGATACACCCAAGAAGATTTCTGAAGTAATAGCCTCATCTCAATATGTGCTTATCTGTACTTAATGATCTCCTGGGCATAAGGAAGACTTCCAAATAGTGGCCAGATAAAGTTAATTTTTGAATTTTCCTAAAAAGACTCAGACATAATTTTCTCAGGAAAAGTCACAAAATGAATCATAATGCAGAAAATCTGCAAGAATGTAACACAGAGAGACCAAAATCCAAATGTTAGAGAATGCGGACAGGGAATGTAGCAAGCTACTCGGCTTTGCTGGAACTGTGTCAAGCAGCTGTGCTGACTTCAGCTTCATGATTCTCACTAGCTCCAGTGAACATGGCTGTCCCATGTATCAAGAACAGAAGCAACAGAAGGCTTACAAACTCATAGGAACTGAATAACTCTCTACTGGATTTAAAATAGGTCAAGACAGAAATAAATAAAAGTCTTGCTAGAATTCAATGAATATTAATGTATAACATACCAAAACCATGGAACACAATGAAAGTAGTGCAAAGAGAAAAATTGATACCACTAAGTGCCTATGAAAAATTAAAGAGATCTCATGAAAATTGTGCATGCTTATCTAATGCTTAAAAGGTGACATATACATATAAGTCATATAATAGCATATTTGTATATTGGGGTTTTATTACCCCAGAATAATATCTTCTAAATCTATCAATTTACCTGTTATACCAAAGTAATAGAACTTGTAAAATGAAGCTCTCTTTCTCCCTTTCCCTAATTCATGATTTATTAGAATGACTTAAGACTATAGGTCTAGCTAATCCCACAATAGCTGTCTATGTATGGAATGTCCAAGAATCCAGTAATTCTTCAGTCCATAAGGCTGCAGGTCTCAGCTGGCTTTTAGTATAAGGCTTCTGCCTTATACTAAATATTGAATACTGAAGAAGTAGGCTCTAATCCCAATGAAGGAATGGACTTGCTACTGAGGATCAGGAGGGAGAAGCAGGCAAAAAGAAAAGAGCTTTTCTTTTGCATGTTCTTTATATACTCTTCCAGCAAGTAAAGATAGATCTGTCCACTTCCAATGATCGAATTATGCAAAACAATCCCTCACAGGTATGCCCAGATGTTTTGGCGTTTTAGTTAATTCAGGATGTAGTCAAGTTGACAACCAAAAACAGCAGTGACACCTGTATGTTTCATAATTTCATTTTTAAGTAGATGAGTAATATTTCATTGTATAAATGTACAACATTTCCATTATCTACTTATGAGTTGGTGCACATCTACAGTGTTTCCTATTTCTAATTACTATTAATAGCACAGCAATGAATATGTTGAGAAAGGATTTCTGTAGAATGATGTAGAAGGCTTTGAGTATATGCCCAAGAATGGTACAGTGTATGATGTAGAAGGCTTTGGGTGTATGCTCAAGAGTGGTATAGTTGGGTCATTAGGTAGATCTATTCCCATCTACCTGAGGAACTGCCTCACTGATCTCCATAGCAACAGTGTGAAGTTTGCACTCCCACAGCAATAGATGAGTTTTCTCCTTACCTCCTGTCCTTGCCAGCATGAGCTGTCTTCTGCTTTATTGATCACTGGCAGTAAAGTAGTTTTGATTTACATTTTCCCGATGACTAAAGATGTTTACCACTTCTTTAAGGGGTTTTCAGCCATTTGTGTTTCGTCTTGTTGTACCTCATATTATATTTGAGTACTTTCTGCATGTCCAAGTTTTTCTTTTTCTTAGCAATTTATAAATTTTAGATATTAGCCCTCTATCAGATGTGTAATTGATAGTTATTTTTTACATTTAATTTTATGTATTTATTTATTGCAATTTATTCACTTTGTATCCCCATTGCAGCCCCCTCCCTCATCTCCTTCCAGTCCTACCCACACTCCCTCTTCTCCCCCTATGTCCTTTCCTAAGTCCTCCCCTTCTATCTGGCCCTAGATTATCAGATCTCATCAAGGCTGGCTACATAATCTTCCTCTCTGTCCTGGTAAGGCTGCACCCCCCAGGGGGAACTGATCAAAGAGTCAGTCACTGAGTTCATATCAGAGACAGCCTCTTTGCCCCTTACTAGGGAACCCACTTGGAAACTGAGCAGCCTACGAGTTTCCTCTGAACAGGGGAGATAGGTCCTCTCCATGTATTGTCCTAGGTTGGAGTATCAGTCTCTGCAGGGCCCCCTGGGCCCAGGTGTTTTGGCTCTGTTGTTCTCCTTGTGGAGTTCCTGACCCCTCCAGGTCTTTATCTCCCTTTTCTTCCATAAGGATTCCGGTACTCTGCCCAAAGTTTGGTTATGAGTCTCAGTATCTACTTCAATACCCTGATGGGTAGTCTTTCAGAGGCCCCCTGTGGAAGGCTCCTGTCCTATTCCTTTTCTTCATCTATTTCCTATGATTATCCTGTTTGCTCTTCTGAGAAAGGTTTCAGCCTCTTTTGTAGGGTCCTCATTTTGTTTAGCTTCTTTAGGTGTACAGGTGTACAGATTTTAATAGTTCTTTTCTTATTTTGTGTCTGCCATATTTCCGATGATGTCCTTTGCTATGCAGAAACTTTTAAGTTTCTTGGATTAACGATTAATTGTTTTTAATGCCCGGTGTTCTGGTCAGAGAGTTTTTCCTGTGCTGATGAATTCAAGACTATGCTCTACTTACTCTTCTATCCAGGCCAGGATATCTGACCTTGTGTTTAGGCCTTGATCCATTTGGAGTTGAGTATTATACAGAGTGATGAGTATAGATCTATTCTGCTACATCCATCCAACCTTCCAGTTTCGCCAGCACTATTAAAGAGTAAAACAGTCCTTTTAATTTCTGTAAATAACTGTGGTGGAATTTTGATTGGGATTACATTAAATCTGTTGATTGTTTTTGGTAGAGTGGCCACTTTCACTCTATTATAATCTTAGCAATCCATAAGCATGGGAGAGCTCCCAATCTTCTTTAGTGTCTTAAATCTTTATCATATAAATCTCTCACTTGCTTAGTTGTGTTACCTCAAGGTATTGCTTACCTTATTTCTTTCTCAGTCAGATTGTCATTGGTATACAGGAAGGTTCCAATACTTGGCTGTTTACCTGATTGTTGTGTATTAATTTTATATCCCACTACTTTGTTGAAGTGTTTACCAGCGATAGGGGTTTCATGGTGGAACTTTTAGGGCCAATCATACACATACACACACACGTATGTATGTATGTGTATGTGTATATGCATATATATACATATACATATATATGTATGTATGTATATATGATCATATCATTTACATGTAAAGATACTTTGACTTATCCCTTTTCTATTTGTATCCATTAAATTTTCTTCAGTTGTCTGTTGTGGTTCAAAATAATATTTCAAGTACTATATTGACTAGGTAGGGAGAGAATTGTCAACTTAGTCTTGTTCTTGATTTTAGGTGAAATGCTTTGAGTTTATCTCTGTTTAGGTTGATGTGTCCATTGGGTTCACTGTAAACTGTCTTTATTACATTTGATATGTCTCTTGTATCCCTAGTTCTTCCAGGACTTTTATGAGGAAGAGGTATTGGATTTTACATCTAATGAGATGATCATGTTTTCTGTTTGTTTGTTTGTTTTTATCTTTCAGCCTATTTATCTTGTAGGCTACATTTACCAATTTACAAATATTTAAGCATACCTGCATCTCGGGAAATGAAATCAACATAATCATGGGGGATGATCATTTTTATTTGCTTTTTATTTACTTTGCAATTATTTTATTTAGAATTTTTGAATCTATGTTTATAAGTGCTATTGGTCTGCAATTCTTTTTCTTTGTTGGTTTAGGTATCAGGGTAATTGTGTCCTCATAAAAACAATTAGACAATGTTCTCTCTGTTTCTGTTTTGTGGAATAAGTTGAGGATTATTGACATGATTTTTTTAATGTGTAGAATTCTGTGCTGAAACCATGTGATACTTTGCTCTTTTAATATTGGGTCTTAGTACATAATCTAGACTTGACTAGAATTAACTATGAAACTTGGCCTGTTCTCCAACAAAGGATACTCTTACCTCATCGTCTAAATTGCTGAGATTTCACACGAGATTCCCATACCTGGCTAACATATGACTCTAAATTAATCCTAGTTTTGGGTTATCTGAGTCATGTGAATATTTGGAAGACATAAAAAAATCTTATAAAAATCATATAATAAAGTTGAAAGATAAAAATTGTATACATTGTAAATAAATAGCAAAGAGCAATTTTTGCCCCGTCTACTCTGAAGTTACTGCTCCAGTGATCATATTTTCCCAGTCACAGCTATTTTTTTTAACTTTTTCTTTTCTTACTTTTTTTTTTTGTAATCATGGGAAACTGCTTATTGTGAGCACTTATTACTCAATTGAAGTGATTTCTTTTAAGGACAGAGATAGCATGATTGAGATTTATCCAATTGGAAGCTTATCATGGAACATGATTGCCTATCTTAATGCATTATATACAATCAGAAAATGTATGTTAATTAGACAAATTATCTGCAAGTGTGTTTATAAAGTCCTGTGTTTGGGAGAACTTACATTTAAAATTGACAAGGACAAGAATGTAAGGAATAGAGCTGCCTCAACCCATTTTCTGCTTCTCTGAATGGACAACTTACACTGGGTAATTCATGAAGGAAAGAAATGTTTCACAATATCAGAGACTTGGAAATAATAACAAGAAGCCAACACCCAGTAGGGACTTTCTTGCTATGTTACAGGGTGGCAAAGGGTGTCATGCAACATTAATTTCCTCACAACTACGGCAAAATATTTGACAAAATCAGCTTTAAATAGAAAGAGTTTATTTGAAGAAGATGGTGATGGTGAGAATGGTTTGTGAACATTCAGTAGGAGCTTAAAGTAAGTGGCCACATTGTGTCTATAGTCATGAGGCAGAGAAATGATTTGTTTTTTCTTTTCATTTTTTTTCTTTTCAGACAAGGTTCCCATAGGAACCCAGCTCATGAGCTGATGCTATCCACCGCAGGATGGAAGTTTCTCCTCAGTTAAATCATTATGGAAACTCCCCTATAGCCACACCCAAAGGTTCACTATTGGGGTGACTAAAGCTGAGAATGAAGATTAAATAGCACACATGGCAAGAATGCGACAGTAAAAGAGCAGGTGTGCTCATGTCTCCTCTTGTCGTTAAACCATTAATTCTGGTGTGTTTCCCGAAACACTACCTTCTAGCTTTACCTGGGAGCTAGCTGTCCACACCAGCCTGAGAATCATGTAGGCCATTTTTACTCTCTTTCTTATTCTTCATTTCTAATTTCCCAGTCTTACCCCTGGCCCTGTAGCAGATTACTTGCAGGAAGGAATCTGTACTCCTTCCTGTGAACACTTTCAGCTCCCCGTTGTGGGACCCTGGTGGCCTAGGGGTGCAGAATTAGCAATGAGTGAGTGTCAACCCTGGATACCTCAAACATAAGGACTGCAGGAGTGGGCTCTCTCTCTCCCCTGAACCTGGCACCATAAAACCAGATCCTCCACCATCAACCCTAGTAAGAATTTATTACTCTGACCGTTATCAGGTCCTCCCCACATACACATCCCACAGCCTCTGAGTATGCAGATGAAGCATCTTTGATCATTCCTTGCACAGGACAATGGTACATAGCCACACAAACCTTACCGCAGAGACCCTGGTGACCTCCACAGGAGCACAAATACCCTCTTTCAATAAACTAAACCAGTTCTCTGAAGCTATTACTGGGTATGTACTTTGCTGGAGCACTCATTGCCCAGTGAAACCCTGCATTGCAGTCACACTCTCCGGCAATCTTCATTCCCTCCTGTCCAGCTTCATTCCCTCCTGTCCCCAAGGGCAAAGGGGACAAAAGGTGGCACCCCCTCCACTTTCTAAGCCATCCACATTCATTTGTGGCAGCCTACAATAACTAGAATGAGGTTCTACCTGGGACCCCCCCGAATGGTCAAACCTGGCAAGTCCTCAGAAAAAACTCCCTCCCAGGCAAGGACACATTTGAGAGAGAGCAACAGAAACAAATGAATGGAATACATGCCCAGCAAAGATAAGGCTAGATATCAATACCTAGAATCTTAGCCATCCCCAAACTAGATGCCTAGACACAGGCACAAAAATAAATCATAAACAACTAAGATAATATAGCTCAACCAAAACACAGTAACTCTACTACTATAGGTCCCAGGAAATGCAATATAAATGAAGCATAAGACAGAGACTGCAAAATAGCTATTATGAAAATATTTTCAGCAAAATGACAGAAGAAAATTACCCTAACCTAAAGAAGGAGGTACCTCTAAAGGTAAAAGAAACACAAAACATCAAATAGACTGGACCAGAAATGAGAATTCCCATGACAAAAAATAATCACAATAATAAATGTATAGAACATAGAAAAGATATCAGAAGCTGCAATAGAAAAAGGCCAAATAACCTACAAAGGCAGATTTATCACAATGGACACTCTAAAAGCCAGAAGGGCTTAGACAGGCATTCTATAAACTCTACAAGACCATAGATATTGGTCTGTAATTATTTTTTCTTTGTTGGGTCTTTATGTGGTTTAGGTGTCAGGGTAATTGTGACAAATTCCTCGTTACACATATTCTCCTGTGTTGAAAGACTAGAAACTACCAGGTCTAGAAGCTCACTAGCGCTCACAAAGGCAGGCACTTTGCCATCTGACTGAAATTAGCAGGGGTGCAGGTCAACTTACTGGAAAAATATCCTGTGTTCATAATCAGAATCACTTTGACACACACTCAGCCCTAGTGATACTCAACCTAGTCACATCTCAGTTCGCATCACCTTGTTTTGCCCTACAACAAGTGTTTCCCCCCTGACTAGCAGACTTCTGAACCTTCGCACTTGTTGTCTGTGATGGGGACAGAACGTTTTCTGCTGCTCTGGTTCTAATTCAGGTTTTAGCATGCTGTTTCCTGAACCATCGGAGAAGGACGTTCTCAGCATCTCTACCTCGTTTTTCTGACTCAGTCATATATATGTGAAAATATCTTGCCACTTACCCTATTAGGATAGGATGCTGGGTGTGGTACCATTCTTTCAAGGACTTTGGGGGTCCGAGTTGTTTTCTTTTTATCATTCACTGTATATTCACTTGCACACCAAAGGTGATAGTGATTTTTAACCCTTTCCTGGTGGCTTAGAGCTTTGGCTCCTTATTTAAGAAGAATCATGGTAAGAGGGTTGTACTTTCATGCCTACAAGATCTCCTCAGGGCCTTCTCATTCCATATATTTCCAGATGATTTTTTTTTTCAGTGTTGCAGTAGGAAAAGAACCTTGAATATGCGAGGAAAATCTCTGCTTGAGGCTGAGGATCACAGATATTCTATATGGCCACACTATTCACACTCAACACTAGGAATTCAGTGTTTCTTTGAAGTATGCTTCTTCCTGCTTGCAGAGGGGGTGATGTCCCCTTCTTCTCTGTTCATTCACAAATGATAAAGTTCTAGTGCCCTGCTTTTGCAAGGGATGTTTCACCTCTCTGACAATGTTGTGCTTTCAAACCATTACTCTTCCCTGTTTTACAAGTGTGGAACTACCTCATTTGTGCTTACAAGTTATTACATTATCTTATACTGAAGAAGTTTAGCTTTATCCCAACAGGTTCATAAGTTTGAGGGCTTACAAAATAACTCCAGCAACAGTATCAAAGAGAACATCTGAGAAGCATAAAAATCTGGCTTGCAAATTTATAGGAATAAGATAATGAAGGTTTGAGTAAGAAGAGATACTAAAGGTGGTAGAAACTTTTCAGATTCAATTATCATTGTCTCAAAGGAGGAGTTGGCAATACCTGGTGATTATCCAACTTAGTTGACCAGCAGACTTGCTAATTGCTCCATGGTAGTATCATGCATGACACATTTTAACTAAAAGGTTCATTGTAAATTCAATTTGAACATAAAAGAACTGGAAGTTTTCCAATGTGGTAAACTGAGTTAAAGACATTAAGAGAGCATAGCCAGAATCTGGAAACAACCCAGATGCCCCTGAGCTGAGGAATGAATACAGAAATTGTGGTACATTTACATAATGGAATATTACTCAGCAATTAAAAACAAGAAAATCATGAAATTTGAAAGCAAATAGTGGGAACTAGAAAAGATAATCCTGAGAGAGGTATCCCAGAAGCAGAAAGACACACATGGTATATATATTCATTTATAAGTGGATATTAGACATGTAATATAGGATAAACATACTAAAATCTGTACACCTAAAGGAGCTAAGCAAGATGGAGGATCCTGGGTAAGATGATCAATCCTCATTCAGAAAGGCAAACAATATAGACATCAGAAGAGGGAGAATAAAAGGAACAGAACAGGAGCCTACCACAGAGGGCCTCTGAAAGACTACCCAGCAAGGTATCAAAGCAGATGCTGAGACTCATAGCCAAACTTTGGGCAGAGTGCAGGGAATCTTACGAAAGAAGGGGGAGACAGAAATATTTGGAGGGGACAAGAGTTCCACAAGGAGAAAAACAGAGCCAAAAAAATCTGGGCACAGATGTCATTTCTGAGAATGATACTCCAACCAAGGACAATGCATGGAGATGAACTAGAACCCCTGCGCAGATGTCACTCATGACAGCTCAGTCTCCAAGGGGTTTCCTAGTAAGGAGAACAGGGACTGTTTGTGACATGAACTCAGTGGCTTGCTCTTTGATCACCTCCCCCTGAGCGGGGCAGCAGCCTTAACAAGCCACAGAGACAATATAGCCAGTCTTGATGAGACCTGATAAGCTAGGGTCATATGGAAAGGGAGGAAGACCTCACCTATCAGTGGACTTGGGGAAGGGCATGGTAGGAGAAGAGGGAGGGAGGGCGGGATTAGGAGCGGATGAGAGAGGGGGCTGCAGCTTGGATTCAAAATGAATAAATTGTAATAAATAAAAAAATAAAATTTAAAATGCAAATAAAAAAAGGACTTGCTTTAAAGATTTCTAGGATCGTATTCAGTAAAGAGGCTCAAAAACACATTGACTAACACAACAGATACTAAGTTCAACGGGGAAGTCGATGCGGGTCTGGAGATCAAAAGAGATACTGATTTGCAACCTTATCCATGTTGGGGTTTATTGACGCGAGTGATGTTATCCACAGGATATAAGGGTAGAAACATCAGGAAAAAAAAAAAAAAAACCAGACAGAGTGAATACAGGGTATTTGTGCAGATAATTGTCATAAAAGATATCAAAGTACAGGGTTTAGATAATTAGTAGTTTCAGACAGTCACTTAGTGATGAAAAAGTTGGACTTACGATTTATCAATGTATCTTTCAAACCCAAACAGCAGAGACGATGAAGAAAAAGCCCAAGAAAATCTTTTGCATGTGCGAAGCAAAAGATTACATTTGGAAAAAAAAAATTACAGTTACATGCTATAGTATTTTTCTAGAAGATATTGTACTTGTATATATCTTTTTTCTTACACTTTTAGCATGATGAAATTTTTTTGACGAAAATCAGAAAGAAAGAATGTAGTGTGTGTATCATTTATAACGCTCATTTGGGGCACAGTAATTTTCCTTATATTGCCAATGGTTCCAAATTCTCTTTCTGAAGAATATCAAGCTGGGGTGCTGCAGAACGATAACAGAAACAGCAAAAAAGAAAGTGCTATCCTAAGGTCCAATGATGCATACAAGACTTATTGGGGGTTTTATTGCTGTATAGTACCATCACCATATCAACTTATAGAAGGAAAGGTGTGTTTGGTATTATGTTTCCAGAGAGAGACAAAATTTCACCACCATCACGGTGGGAATCACGGCAACAGGCATCCCAGTATAGCAAAAAAAAAAAAAAAAGCAGCAGATAAGAGCTTACATCTCTGTATACAAATAGGAAGCAGAGTCAATCAACTTGACAAGGCTTAAGGTATTTGAGATTATTTTTAATTCACCTTAAAGCCTCATCAGAGCCCCATCCATCCTCTCCTCCGAGTAACACCCTCACACCCCTCCCCTATAACCCGTCATTTACTCAGAGAAGGGGAGGGCCGCTCATAGGTACCAACCAACCCTGGTACGCTGAGTCAAGACTAGATAGACATATCCTCTTTCACTGAGGCCAGACGAGGCAGCCCAGCTTCACGAAAGGGATCCAAAGTCAGGCAACCGAATCAGACATAGCGCTTACTCCAATTGTTAGGCAACCCACATAAATAACAAGATGCACTTCTGCTACCTATGTGTAGCGGGTCTAAATCCAGCCCATGCATGCTCTTTGGTTGGTGGTTCAGTTTCTGTGAGCCCCCATGGGTCTCACAGGTTAGTTGACTCTGTGGGTCTTGTAATGTCCTTGATTCCTCACTCTTTCCCTCAGCTCTTCCACAAGACTCCTCGAGCTCCACTTATTGCTTGGCTGTGGATCTCTGCATCTGTTTCCAGCACCTGCTGGATGAAGCCTCTCAGAAGATGAATGTACTAGGCTCCTTTCTGCAAGCATAGCAGAGTATCATTAATAATTTCAGGGGTTAGCTCTCTCCCATGGAGTGGGTGTCAAGTTGATAGTTGGCCATTCCCTTGATCTCTGCTATATCATCTTTCCACTACTTGTAGGCAGAATAAATTCTGGGTGGAAGGTTTTGTGGGTGGGTTGGTTTCCCCCTCCCTCCACTGGAAGTCTGCCTGATACAGGAGATGGTGAGTTCAGGTTCTATATCCCGTCCTGATAAAAGTCTCAGCTAAGCTAACCATTGGTGGTACACGCCTTTAATCCCAGCACTTGGAAGGCAGAGACAGGCAGATCTCTTCGGGTTTGAGGCCAGCCTGGTCTACAGAGTGAGTTCCAGGACAGCCAGGGCTACACAGAGAAAAAAAAAAATGATACTTTCTAGTTCCATCCATTTGCCTGCAAATTTCATGATGTGCTGTCTGGAAAAAAACGAAACAAAAAAAATCAAACAAACAAACAAGGAAAACATCCAAACTAAATGTCTCAGCTAGGGTCATTCTAATAGACTCCTGGAAGCCTCTCCCATCCCAGAGATGCCCCCCAACATTGATTTCTCTTCTCTCTCCAGCCTTCCCTCCTCCCCACTCCTGTTCCTCTCCCTAAACCTTTCCCATCCAGTTCGCTCCTTCCTTCTACTTCAGATGTCTACCCCTTTTGAGAGAGATTCAAGCATTCTCCTTTGGGACCTCCTTGTTACTTGGCTTTTTAGGTCTGTGGATTATACTCTGGTTAACCTGTACTTTATGGCTAATAATCACTTATAAGTGATTATATTCCATATGTGTCTTTCTGGGTCTGGGTTACCTCACTCAGGATGATCTTTTCTAGTTCCATGTGTTTGCCTACAAATTTCATGATCTCCTTGTTTTTAATAGCTGAGTACTATTCCACTGCCTAGATGTACCACATTTTCTTTATCCATTATTTGGTTGAGGTACATCTAGGTTGGCTACAATTTCTGTCTATTATGAATAAAGCTCCAATGAACATAGTTGAACAAGTATCCTTCTTGTATGGTGGAGCATCTTTTGGGTATATGCCCAGAAGTGGTATAGCAGGGTCATGAGCAGAACTATTCCCAATTTTCTGAGAAGCTACTGGATTGATTTCTACAATGGTTGTATGAGTTTGTACTCCCACCAGCAATGCAGGAGGGTTCCCCTTGCTCCACATCCCAGGCAGCACGTGTGGTCACTTGAGTTACTGATTTCAGCCATTCGGTTGTGTATAAGATGGAATCTCAGAGTCCTTTTGATTTGCATTTCCCTGATGATTAAGAATTCTGAACATTTCTTTACGTGCTTCTCAGCTGTTAGAGATTTCTCTGTTGAGAATTCTTCATTTCGCTCTGTACCCCACTTTTTAATCAAATTATTTTGTTTGTTGGTTTTATTTCTAAAACATATATATGTTATTTGCCCTAGGTGACATAATTCCCCATTAAAGCCACATTTCTAAGTCTTCCCAAATGACAACTGGCTGATGACTAAGTATTCAGATACTCAAAATTATGGGGGCCATCTCTAACAAACCACAACAGAGACTTTCTCGGTTTATAGTTCCACATAACAGTTTATCATCAAAAAATAAATAAATAAATAAAAGTAATAATGCAAGGCAAGAACTTGCAGACAGGAACTACCTAGGATATTTGTTTATTGGCTTGTTCCTCCTAAGTTGCTCAGACTGCTTTCTTAACCACCCAGGCAGGATCACCTACCCAGTGCTGGCACCACTCACAGTGAGCTTGTACCCCCCACATTAATCACTCATCAAGAAAATGCCCTGCAGATTTGCCACTAGTTCAATCCTATGAAGGAATTCTTCTCAACCAAAGAATCCTCCTTCCTAGATGATCCTAGCCATCATAATAAGCATTCTCATATACCATTGTTTCATTGCAGTAAACAGTGTGGGCAAAATTCAATAACACATCACAGCATTGGAGAATCAACTCCGTCTTATTTCTTTGTAAAAACAATAAAATAAAATTTTGCAATATTGAGAAGTTAATATTTATTTCAGTATATATGCATACATGCACATGAATGCATTTAGAATGATTCCTATCTGTTACACAAAAGAAATAATTTTATCTGGACTGCCAGCTTTTCCTAATTAATTTTTAAAAATAAAATAGAGGCGTTCTGACTATGTAGATCTTCAGTAGTATTTCTGTAACTTTTTGTCACTTTCTATCTAAGAATGCAAACGTTTTCAGCCTATTCCAATTCTTGAATCAAAGGATAACCATGATAACTGTGCACTGTTCTTTCTGTGTGCCAAAGTGCAGCATTCTAATCCCTTGTTACTCTGGCAATGCAAACCTTTCCATTAACCTTCTTTTCTTTGGTCTGCTCTGGTTCATGCTAGATATAAACCTTTTATGAGCTGAACAAAGAACTCTCCACCATAAACGGCTCCCAGTGATTTTCCTTACTCTTAATTTTGCTCTTGACACTAGTGTAATTTTCCCTTATCTACTCAGAACTTCAGTATTTATTATTTCAAAGTATTCATATATCTGCCTATGATATTTCCTTTGCCTTTCTTCACCTAGCTTCATCATAAAGCTATCCTTTGCAACACTCAGGCTTTCTATCTTCCTTTCTCTGGGTCTTAGTCGGGTGGAATGGACTCTAATCTCTCTATTATTTCTGGAGTGGGAAGGAACAGCTGCCCCCTTTACTTTGTCTGTTTATAATCCATCTAAAAAGCTTTGCCCTCAATCCCACTTGAATTCTCCTAGTTCTTTTTATAGCAGATATTGGAGGAAGGAGTTTTTATCTTCATTGATTCCTTTCTCTTCATGAACAATGTCTCCATTTTCCCTTCCATCACTATGTGTGTACCTGTATATCTTCTTTTCTTCTTTTTTCAGGTCCCATTCTCCTGCATTGCTTTTAGATTTCAGCGGTATATATAATTCCTTGTCTTTTCCTGGCTAGAATTTATGAACTCTCAAGTAGTTCTTCACACTTTAATTATTTAGAACCCTAAAAGAAAATATCATGCTCTATAGAAATTCTGGTATCTTTCTCAGTACAATAAATCTGAATGTGTGGTTAGAGGTTCATAGGTCCTTGGGCTATTATATTTCACGTGCATCCAGAAATGAACACTATTAATCTACTTATTTTAACTACTTGTCTCCCCTTAACTTCCTACACTAAGTAAAAAAAACAAAAAACAAAAAACAAAAAACAAAAAACAAAAAAAAAAAAACTCATAGGAAATATCCTTGTAATTTTTCTATCTTACAAGTACAAAACTATTTGCTATTTGTCAATCACAATGGTTATCTCCACTGAAACAAATTGGCTACTTATTGATTATGTCATGTTTATGGCCACTTGCTAAGTACTATGTAAGTCAGGGAAGATTGGAAGAGAAAGAAAGGTCAAGAAGATAAATAAATGGTATTAAGATTTGACTGGCTGATGAATTAAGTAGCACAAAAAAGTATTGCTTAAAATAATCAAATCACCAGGGGTGTGTCTCACTCTCCACATTCAAGTTCATTCTTAACCAACTGGTAAGAGACTCTGTGAGAGCCCTGGGCATCACTAATTGTTTTTATATGATCCTGTTCTTCTAGAAGTTTGAGGAAAATATTTTCAAAAAAAGAAAGAAAGAAACGGTAAGAAAAAGGTTTTTTAAAATGTCATGGAATTGAGGAATCCTGTTTCTTCCTGTTTAAAGATTTTCTATTTCAAAGGATGTCACTTATCGACAGTGACCATGAAAATATTTCATTAAAGAGAAGAACTTAATGAAGTAGGAGTTTTTCATATCTAAATGAACCTTGACTGGAGGAATCAGTGTACTTGTGTTTGCATAGAATAACATATTCTATAGTAGTCCCTGGATTGCAAAATCATGCCAGGATCTAACTGAATTGATTAAGATCTAGATTTCCCCTTTTTGTTTTAGATGCATCAGGCAAGAGTAGAGGTCTGATCTCTGATATTAGAAATAGATTGGGACTGTGTACCGATGTTCGTTTAGGTGTCATCCACCCAAAGAGCATCAGACCCGTCCGATACCTTTTTCTCAGAGGCGGGACCTGGGAAATCAACCCGCATGCAACCAGAAATGCTCTTCTCTGGGTCCAAAGCGGCTGACCCTGAGTGCAGTGCTTAGCCTCGCATCCTGAGCATAACATTTTAGCTTTTTATACTGTAGAGAGCTGCAGAATGCTATGCCTTAAAGATGGAGCTGGTTTCCGCCTTCCACCTTCCCGATGGTGAGTGCTCTCTGTCACGAACAATTCCACATTTGGCTAAGGCTGAGGATCTGGCTTGCTTCCATGTATATGGACCTATCTGCATTGCCCACGTGGCACGCCTGGGTTGGCTACCCAGAGGCTATTTAAGCTGTGGGCTGGCTTTCCCCAGGGTCCGAGGATTGTTCAAGGTTTCTGAATAAACTGCATTGGAAAAAAAAAAAAAAAAAAAAGATCTAGATTTCCAAAATCCTCTACAAGCTCAAAGGGAAAATTGTGCTTCTGTAGTTCAGGAATAGACTCGTGTGTGTCTGTGTGTATGTATGTATGTATAGATGGATGGATGGAAGGATGGATGGACATGTGTGGTCTGTGCGAGTGTACAAGCATTCCTATATATGTGACTTTATAATTCTATAGATAATTACTATTATTAAGTGGAGTTTTTCAGAGACAATTGTTTCGGTATGGACATTGCATGCAAAACCAAAATACAGTCTCTTGTACTCAGTGTCATAAAAACCAACTGTACCTTGAAATAGATCCTTCATCCAAAGCCATGACACTTGAAGCATCTAATTAGAGTTCCCATGATAAGAATCTTTTCTCTGTTGTTCCTGTTAGGAACATAAATTTGGCATAATTTATCTTCTTTGTTCTCTTTGTCTTTTTCTCAATCTCTGTCTCCATGTGTCCTCTATTTTCCCCCTTTACCTTATGAATCTTTCTTCCTCTCCCTCTCTCTTTCCATTCCTTCCTTTCTCCCTCCTTTCCTCTCTCTCTCTCCTTTCCTTCCTTTTTCTCTTCTTTCTCCCCCCTCCTTCCCTTCCCTCCTTCCGTCCTTCCTTCCTTCCTTCAAGAACTTCAACTGTGGCGTGATGTTAAGCAAGTATTCTACCAGTAAAATGCATTTCCAGTTCTTATTTTACATTTTAAACTTTTTAAAAATGTATTTATTCACTTAGCATCCCAGTCATAGATGATAGCCCCCTCTTTCCTCTCCTCTCAGTCCCCCTTCTCCTTTACTCCCCCCTCCTCTACAATTATCATTTTCATATGAAAAAAAAACAAAAGAAAACAAACAAACAAACAAAACTAGAATAGCGAAGGCGAAGGCAATCCTATGCAATAAAAGAACTTCTGGAAGTATCTCCATCCCTGATCTCAAGCTGTACTATAGAGCAATAGTAATAAAAACTACATGGTACTGGCATAGAAACAAACTAGTTGATTAATGGAATTGAATTGAAGATGCAGAAATAAACCCACACACCTATGGACATTAGGTTTTTGACAAAAAAGCAAAAACCATACAATGGAAAAAAGAAAACATCTTCAACAAATGGTGCTGATCTGCATGTAGACTGGCTGTCTACATGCAGAAAATGCAAATAGATTTGTATTTGCATTTTCTGCAAAACTCAAGTCCAAGTGGAACAAAGACCCCAAAATAAAACCAGGAACACAAAGTTTATAGAAGAGATAGAGGCAATGCCTTGAACTCATTGGCACAGGAGACAACTTCCTGAACAGAACACCAACAGCTCAGGTTCTAGGATCAACAATGAATAAATGAGACCTCATGAAACTGAAAAGCTTCTGTAAGACAAAGGACACTGTCAATAGAACAAAACAGCAGCCTACATATTGGGAAAAGATCTGCCACAACCCTATATCAGACAAAGGGCTAATATCCAAAATATATAAAGAAATAAAAAAATTTAAACAACAATAAATCAAATAATTCTATTAGAAATGGGCTGAGCATAGAGAACCTTATAGGAGAGAAAGAGGGGGAAAAAAGAGACAGTGTGTGTGTGTGTGTTGGTGGGGGAATGGAAGGGATAGGAGGTCCACAAGAAGACCTGGGCCCAGAGGAGCTTTTGGAGACTGAAACACCAACCAAGGACCATGAATGGACTAGACCTAGGCTTCCCACATATATATATACCCAGTGGGCAGCTTAGCCCCTACAAAGGACATTGAGAGCTGTCTCTGACATGGTCTCTGTTGCATGCTTTTTGATCACTTCCACCTCACAGGGCTGCCTTGCCAAGACACTGTGAAAGAATAAGCACACAATCCTGATTCAACTGGATATGCTAAGATGAGGTTTTGGTTTTTGGGTTGTTTTTTTTGGGGGGGGGAGTACTCACCTTTTCTGAGGAGCAGGGGAGTAGAGGGATGAGGGAGGGAAGAGTTAAAGGGACCAGGAGGAGAGGAGGGAGAGGGCTAAGATTGAGATGTGAAGAAAAAACTAAATAAAGAATTATAAAAATAAATTTATTTTTTAAACGAGGTACAGAGCTAAATAGAGAATTCTCAAAAGAGGAATCTCGGATGTTTGAGGAGCACTTAAAGAAATGCTCAACACAATTAGTCGTCAGAGAAATGCAAATCAATAGCACTCTGGGATTCCATCTTACACCCATAAGACTGGCTGAGATCAGTTTAATTTTTTTTTCATTTTTTAATTCAATTTACAACTCAGTCATAGGCCTCTCCCTCCTCTTCTCCCAGTTCCACCCTCCCTCCCATATCTCCCCTCCCCTATTCTCAGGAATAGGGGAGGCCCCTACCCAGATAACCCAGCTCTTCTATTCACATGAAGACTGAGTTCATCTTCCTCCCCTGTGGCCTGGTAGGGCAGTTCCATCAGGGAGAAGAGATCAAAATGCAGGCAACATAGTCCATGTCAGAGATATCCTCTGTTTCCTTAACTGGTGGGCCTGCATGAGACCTAAGCTGAGCATAGGCTACTTATATGCAGAGGCCTTAGGTCCAGACCATGCATTGTGCTTGGTCCTTGCTTCAGACTCCATAGGGCCCTTGTTAATTGGCCCTCATGGTCTTCTTGTGGAGCTTTTGTCACCTCTAGTCCCATGAATCCTTCCCCCAACTTTTCCAGTAGACTCCCTATGTTTGCCCAATGTTTGGCTGTGAGTCTCCATATCTGTTTCAAACCCTTGCTGGGCGGAGCCTCTCAGAGGACAACTCTGGTAGGTTCCTGTCTGCAAGCATATCAGAATATCATTAATAGTAGTTGGGTTTGGCTTTCTTCCATGGGCTGGGTCTTAGGGCCAGGCCCAGCATTGTTTGGACATTCCTTCAATATGTTCTATCTTTGTCCAGCAGGTCTTGTAGGAAGGGCACGTTTTGGACTGAAGTTTTTTGGGGTGGGTTGGTCATCTCCTCTAGGAGATTTTGTCTAGATGAAAGGAATTTTGTCTAGATAAAAGGTGTCCTCTTCAGTCTCCATGGCCCTGCTACTAAGAGTCTCAGCTAGAGTCCCCCTCATATCCTCCCAGAGGCCTATTCTGATTTAGGTCTGCAGCTTGTTGCAGATTTTGCGACCCTGTCCCATTAAACTCCCTGGGCTCTCTTGAAGTTGCTATCCTGCTTCTGCCTCATAGTGGCCAGGATTATACCCTGTACCACTGTGATCAACTGGTTTTGCTTTTTTTTGATTTTCTTTCTCTGTATGAAGCTCATCTCCTTTGTTCAGATAGTATCTATTCAAGATGTGAACTGATTCCTGAATCATTCATCAAAACAAACTATTTCTCTGAATTAGATTTGATATAGCTTTCCTATAATATCACATATTGATCCTAGATAGCTTAGATTTGTAAGGATTCTTTCTAATGCTAGAAGGTTTTATAGTGGAGCATTTCCCATTCAATAAAGAATACATTGTCATCAGATTTCTTTGTGAATAATTAAATTAAAACAAGCTGGAATAATATAATGAAGACATACAAACAATGAGAATATAGCTTACTATCTTCACTGCTTTCCTTTGGTGATATGCATGTAAAGTAGACTGATGTTTTGAATAGGGTGAGGGTCTATGCAGGCTCTGTGTGAGCACAAACCTGTTTACAACTCAGCCTCACATTATCACATTATGACTGGAGCAGGAATTGACCTCCAGTTTTTAGCTGGTGGCTTTACTATGCTTCCCAGAGTCCAATACAGGCACACTCTTCACTGCTTCTGTACCAAGCTCCTATATCATTTAATAAACTTGTCTCTTTCTGTAGAGTATGGACTCCATGTCCTGTCCTGGGAATGGATGCCCTTCCTAACAGTGATTCCACTTCAGGAGATTAAAAAAAAATGTGTAATTGACCTGTCATTTTTGCAATAAGTATGCATTTTTTAATTGTTTGGATGATTGTGCTTGAAAACCAATTCTGTTTCAATTTACACGCTTACAAATATGAACACATTTGAATCTGTTCTAACTCTGAATCTCTTCCCTCTTAGACAAGACTCTAAGCTTATCAGTTCTATAAAGGTCAATCTAATGCCATACTTTTCTGTCCTTATGAGTTTCTCCCAACTACTTAAATGTTAAAATTCATATTTATTGAATTTAAAAGCATCATATAAATGGTTCCATGGATTAATGCATCTGTTGGCAATCTTGACAAAGTGATCTCTGAGAATCAGAGATCCAACAGACTCCCTTACACCATCCTCTACACAAAAAGTTGGGTGAGAAAAGTGGTAGCGAGGATAGAGGAAGAATTGGAGGAGAGGAAAAGTGAGATTGATCAATTGATCAAAACACATTAAGTGCATGTATGAAATTCTCAAACAATAAAAAATTAATAAAATGGGATCTCCAGAGAGGATATGAGGAAGCAATAAGAATTACCTAGAGGGCTGGAGAGACAGCTGAGAGGTTAATAAGAGCACTGTCAGTTCTTTTTTTTTTTTTTTTTTCAATGCAGTTTATTCAGGAACCTTGAACAATCCTCGGACCCTGGGGAAAGCTAGCCCACAGCTTAAATAGCCTCTGGGTAGCCAACCCAGGCGTGCCACCTGGGCAATGCAGATAGGTCCACATACATGGAAGCAAGCCAGATCCTCAGCCTTAGCCAAATGTGGAATTGTTCGTGACAGAGAGCACTCACCATCGGGAAGGTGGAAGGCGGAAACCAGCTCCATCTTTAAGGCATAGCATTCCGCAGCTCTCTACAGTTCCCCCTTTTTGTTTTAGACGCATCAGGCAAGAGTAGAGGTCTGATCTCTGATATTAGAAATAAATTGGGACTTTGTACTGATGTTCATTTAGGTGAGTTCTTCAAAGGCTCTGAGATCAATTTCCAGCAACCACATGGTGGCTCACAACCATCTATAGTGAGATCTGGTGCCCTCTTCTGGTGGGCTGGCACACCTGCAGGCAGAATGCTATATAAATAATAAATAATAAATAAATAAATTATAAAAAAGAATCATCTATAAATCTATCACAGATGCATTCTAGAAACCTCCAAAGTGTCTGTGCTCTTAACTCAGAGGAGGCTGAGCAACTAAAACCTTGCTAGTTTGAGCTGTCACAGTGGCAAACAGTCGAGGTATTCCAAACCTCTGTAGTCCCAAGGACTTGCTTCTCTGCCAGCATAGCCCCACTTCCTAATGAGGTACTCATTAGCACCTGAACACCCCTTGTACATTCAACCCTGTGTGATGTCAGCGTGCCAGTCATCAAACATGAACCACTTCACCATCTGTTTTCAAGATACATTCCTGGGTTGTTGGACTTTGCAAGACAAACTTTCATAAATTATGTTGACCCCAAATTCATGCTCATTCAATTCTGAGTCATGAATCTGTTCCTGGCTTCTCCGTGGCCTCCCTTCCCTCTTCCTTTTTATCCCTTTGCTCTTGATCAACTGTAGCTTAAACAAAAGTGCAGTAACACATAATGTGATTTTAACCATCATCCTGCCACTTGTCAACAAAGCAGAAAATAATTTTCATTTCACTACGGTCTTGTTTTGTCTGAGACATGACACTTACAGTTAAATTAAAAGATGTTGGTGATGATAAAAGATATGTAAAATTAGCATTTATGACCCTTGCATACATGGCAACTACATGATGCTTAGTGTGCGAAGCAATCCAAACGCCTTCATTCAAAACAGTCTCTTGTTGGCCTTTGGATAATTATAAAAGAATCTTTGATATTGGAAGTCACCATTTGTTTCTATCCCCATCACACTTGAATCACCACATTAGAATACATCTTTTCTCCCTCCACAGTTTGATCAAAGGCATTATGTTGATTCTTGTGAGTTTTATGTTCCTAAGTAGAATGTGGAAACTTTGATTCATGCTGTAATTCACCATCCAAGATGTGATACTTTTTCTACTTGTGATAAGAATAAAAATCCAAGCACACCAGCTTACCTAGTAACTTCATTTATTTTCTTTTAATTCTAATCAATTCTACTATACAGCTCACAAACCTATTAAACGTTATATTTGCATAACAAATGCTATTCTTCCACCTGGAAGCAAAGCTTGTACTCTGGTGCTTTCTTCCTCTTGCTGTTGGGATATCCATCTTATATTGCCTCATTCTAATAACTGTAATTTCAATTATACAATCATTGTTATTGAACGTTCCTCTACTCCTTCATGCTGACAGTGGTGTGTCTGAAGAAGACAATCTATGCCCCTTGGTAAATATCTGCCATTTTACTAAGTTGCACAATGTGTATGTCTTTTTCACAGAATCTTGTCATTCATGTCAGAGAGAAGGATGCGTTTCCATCAACTACAGAGGCAGGATTTGCTTTTCTTGTGTTCACAACTGAAGGGTGGAAATCTGCTTCGATGTACTGCTTAAAGTTGTCTCTTGTGAGAGTACAGATGGGAAATACAGCTGCTTTCCTCCCAATCAACTTCCTCTTATTGAGTTTTTGTAATCTTTTCACTGGAGAGAATTTCTTATTTTCTAACAGTGACTTTTCCTCCATACAATCTGACTTACTTTTATACAGCGAGTATTTGATTCTAATTTAACACTCCAGTGATGCCCAAATTTCTATGACTTTCACTTGAAATTAATAAGTAACTGTTTTCCGTTACTACAGTGTACTTGCTCTGTGACTTTCTGAGTGCTTGGTTCAGTCACTTTGCAGCAATCAGAATTTGGAGCACAGCTTTTACTTTATAAAGTGGATAGATCCATATATTAGAGATTGAGATCAACCAAAATAATGGATGCCTAGTGTTCCTTCATGGGTTAGAAAAACTGATGGCTTTGAAATGGCAAATAATTACAAATAATTTTTAGTGAGACAAACAACACAATTTTATTGTGTATTTTCTTAATAGTAGTTCTCAACCATCCTAATGCTGTCACCTTTTAATAGAGTTGCTCATGTTGTGGTGTCCCCAACCATAAAATGGTCTTGTTGCTACCCCATAACTGTAAGTTTTATACTGTTCTGAATCATAATGTAAATATATGATATGAAAGATATCTTATACGTGACCCCCAGTAAGGATACAATCCACTGGCTGAGAATCTCTGGCTTCAGATGAATGACTCAGTAACAAATAAAAGTGTCTTAATGCATAATATAACTTTATGTACAAAATTAATGTACTTAGTTTGCTAATTTCAATTATATGTGCACAATATAAATTATATAATATATATACCATCTCAGTTGTTTGTCAATTAGGCTTCTGGACATAAACTAGAACTGGGGTTCCGTTTCCCTCAGGAGCAGCTAGAGCACTAAGGCTTTTGCACCAGGCTGGGGTATGGACAGTTTTCCACAGAGTGTTACAGTTAGGTAGCTCTATTAGAACAAGATATGCGATAGCCCATGGCAAAGGAAACTCCAGCATTCTAAAGCCTATGGTGATATCAAAGTGATAAACCTCTTGGTTAAGCTACTGTGCTAAGCACAGTAGGGATGCAGGTAAAAAAAAAAATCTATGCCTGATCAGCTTGCAGCCAAGACACAGGCCGGGCAAGCAAAGGGCAGGTCCCGTGAGATGCAGGCTGGAGGGCCTAATGCAAGACTAGTGGGTGCTTTGCTGTCAGTCAGCACAGATCTAGCTTCCATAAGTCAGGCTTCAGCAGCTGCCCTGATACTGACACACCTGGTGAGTGGCAGAAAGGCAGACAGCAGCATGGGACAGACTGACTGGCAGAGCAGAAGCTATAGTGGCTGCCTGGTTCAGCCAAATTCAGGGGTCCAGCAGCAATCCTTACGCTGAATAAATGAGTCTCAGGCAGTCTTGAAGTGAGAGAGTGCATACCTTTGTTCCTGTGAAATCAAGGGCATTATAAACTTTAGGCAGAGGGAGGGGTTTTGAGGGTCAATGTGCTTGATCAGCTGGGGTCAGGAGTGAAGTAAGGATAATAGATTTGCATGTAGTGGTACGGTGCCTCATTTCCCACATAGTAGCATGGTCCTATCACAAGAAGGAGAACACAGGACTATGGGTGGGAGAATCTCCAGGAACGATTGAAGGTCACTGCTTAAAACTAAGATCTCCTTAGCAGGGTGAAGCATTTCTAGGAATTCCCAGATGCTTGCTGGACCAGTTTTCTTATGAGGAAAGGATCCATCTGACCTGAGGGCTCTAATATGGGATTACCCACATCAGGAAAGGAGCTGAGAAGAAGGAGTCTATTTCAATAGACCAAGTTCAGTTGGCTATCAGGGTAGCTGAGTCATCAACCTTATCCAGCAGAATTCCACACAAAAATACACATGGTTCTTGGGTGTTGGGCATCCTGGGATAAAGCAGATTCTGTCCTCTTTCCAAACAGTCAGATTAGTTAAAGGGACTATAACAGATGAACTTGGAAATAAGTTGTCATCGGGTATTGCAAAATGTTACGGTGGTGACAAACAACTGTCAGGCATGTCGGTTTCATTTGTAATGATTTGCAATCTTGCTAAGATATCAAAGTGAAATGGTATGTGTGCCTGGATTCTGAGGGAGAGATTTCTGAGGAAGACAGGGAGTACAGAAGTTTTGTCTGGCAGAGAGCAATTTATAGCTTAGACATTTGTTCTGCTAGTAGCTAGTGGCTGGTGGCCCCTGGAGCTTTCACAGAGTAGGGAAGTGACATAATTTACACTCTAGAAAGAGCATTCAGGCAGCTATGTTAAAAATGAAGCTCACCCAAGGACTACTGAAATCCAAGGAGAGAGAGTGAAAGGTTGGACTAGAAGTTCATCAATAGCCATGATAAGATATTAAAAGTTTGTAATATATTCAGATGAAGGGTTTATAGGCCAGGAAGATTGTAGAACATAGAGGAGAAGCAGCTTTATACATCATGCTTTTGTTACATTTTCTTCCAGGACTAGCAATTTCTGCTTACAAAAAATAAAAAATCAAAACAAGCAAAACAAAAACAGTACTTATGCTCCCTACCTCTACCCTTGAAGTCTTGTCAAGTGGAACTCTGTGTTTCTTCCTTCTCAACTTTCTGTTTTCTGTCCTTGCTTTTTTTTACATCACAATAGAACAATAAAATGAATACTGAGAAGGAAACAAACAAGAAGCCATTTCTGTACTATCACTGTTTCTCAGTGTCCATTTTGCTTCTCCTCTTCCCCAGTGAATAAATAATGATGCTGGGTCATAGAATCATTGTATATTTATCATCCTCTGTCTGGACCAGTGCTTCTATCATCGAGAATCGAAGACAATAGATGCCATCTGCAAAAGACTGTTAATTGCTGGCTCAAGGCTACAAAAAGTACAAGAGAATATAATAAGAACAATTATTCGTAAGTACTTGTTTTATGTCGCACATGATTCTTCAAATAGGTAATATATGTTAAGAAATTTCAAACAAAGTATTCTTACGATGTGCTTTAGAAATAAAAGATTGAGGCACCAAGATGGCGAAATTTTCCCAAGGTGGGAGAATCAGTAGGTAGAAGATGTCAGTCAACGCTAGAGGGTGAACTCTTTACCACGGTCAATGAGAGAGTCCTCATCTCAGTACAATGATAGAAACAGTGGGAAGAGGACCGTTTCTACCACCCTCTCCCTATGGAGGGAGAGCCACAGAGCTCCTTAAACCGGGCAACAAGTACAGATGACCCAGATGCTTGCCAAAACTAACAAGAAACAGAAAGAGGCCACCACAAAGCTGGCATTCTTCATCTTTAAAAAGGAAAGTTCTTCTAGTTATCCAATGCCACTGTTCCTCTGCACATGTTCCACAAGTAAATGTGAGTTCTGGGTATGAGAGAAAGCAATACCTGCTGTTCATTTCACCTTATATCTTTGAAGCTCCATAAATCAAGCATCATTGTTTCTGCCTTAGGTGTATGAACTCCAAATTTTCTTAACTTACCAAGGACCACACAGACAATGAACTACAGAGCTAAAATGGTCACTTCTATATAGGCCTAAAGCCTCCTGAACTTTCCAAAAACAGTCTGTTGCCAGTCAGCTGGGAGGGCCAGTAGTGGTTTAGCACAGGTGGGGAAATCTAACTTGGCTGACCTGGTGCCTCAGCAATTCTAAGCCAACAAAATTTTGTTAACAACTATAAAATGAGGCCATTTCATTGTTTCCTGTTGCTTTTAAATTGTGTAATAAGAAATTTGGAAGTTCTTTCAAAACAGAATTATAGTAGGAAAAAAAGAACTAAAATACGAATCATTATTCTGAAAAGGGAAAAAGCCATGGAAGTAATATGTTTTCCACTCTTTCCTGTGGTTTGGGAATCAAGAGTTCTGTTTTATATTTTTGTTTTTTCTCTCTTATAATATGAAAATTACCTTCTAGATGACTGATTTATATATAATATGTTATATAATATATTCTATCTATCATATGCTCCTTGTGTTTTATTAAATAATGTTAAGTATATTTCTCTTGTGTGTACATTTGTGTGTGTGTATTTCCATTGCTAAGGTGCAATGATGCAATTTTCCTCTAACGGTGAACTTATAAAGCTAATTAATTTTTTCTTCCAGGAAATCATTTATGCATCTTATTGAGATATACTGTGTCCCATCAAATTCCAGAAAGATAGCCTCATCTTTAGATCTTTAGAATGCAATTTCAACTCTTTAGTATATTTTAAATTTTAGTTTAGCTGATATGGAAACATGAAAATTATAAATTGTGTAGATTAATGGGAAATTACATAGTGTATAAGTACATTTTGAATGTTTTAAAATCTGTTTAGATGTACTTATCTGATCACATATTTGTCTTTGTCTCCCTTTTGTGCAAATGAAGACAAAACTCAATCTCTCACACACTATAAATATGGTCTACCACTGAGTAAACATCTTCAGCCACTATCATTTCATTTTAAGTTTTGTAGTTTTTTTTTTTATCTTTTGAGATCATAATATAATTACATCATTTCCCCATTCTCTTTCCTCTCGAAAACCCTTCTATATGCCCCTTTCTACTAAAATTTACTAATTGTTATTACATAAATACGACCTTTTCAGTCTGTATAATGTTATTTTATGTATATGTTTGTAGGACTGACTATTTGGTACTGGA
The DNA here is from genome assembly GCF_030254825.1 of Meriones unguiculatus. Taxonomy (NCBI): domain Eukaryota; kingdom Metazoa; phylum Chordata; class Mammalia; order Rodentia; family Muridae; genus Meriones; species Meriones unguiculatus. Next base: position 32,532,094 of record NC_083367.1, on the reverse strand, counting down.
TAAGCAGTTGGTATGCTCTTTTTATAGCATTCCTTAGTTATCTATTGTTCTTTGTCTTGTGATGTGGCCATGAGCTTTTCTTTATCCATATTAGCATATCCATTGGTGTAGTCCTAACTCAACTTCACATTTAGACAGCAATGTTGGTGAGAGTTCTTCATGGGTAAAGTTTTTCTGATATCCCAGGAGACACAATGACACAACAAAATGTCAGCTGTTCTGGTCCTTAAAATCTTTCTAACCCTTCTTTTGCAACGATCTCTGCGCCTTGAGTGCAGGACAGATGTCGTAAATGTGTCAATTGAGTACCTTCAGGTCCTTCTATCCTTCCTCCCTACAGTTTTCCCAGTGTTTTGCTGTAATCTCAGCGTCGTCTTTTTCAATCCCCTGCTTCAGAGGACAACTGTGATAGGCTACTGTCTTGTTCCCTTTCTTCAACCACCTCTGCTGTCTCTTTCTCCTTCTGAGTGAGATTTAAGCATCCTTCCTTGGGTCCTCTTTGTTTCTTATCTTCTTTGGGTCTGTGAATTGTATTATGTTTATCCTTTATTATATGGCTAAAATCTGCTAATAAGTAAGCACATACCATGTGTGTCTTTATCAGTCTGGGTTACCTCACTCAGGATGATCTTTTCTAGCTCCATCCATTTGCCTGCAAATTTCATGATTTCCTTGTTTTTAATTGCTGAGTAGTATTTCATTGTGGAAAATTTACTCTTATCTCAAGATTTCTCCACACTGATTCTCAAAATGGTTAGACAGGTTTGCAATCTCACCTGCAGTAAATGAGGGCTCCCTCTTCCCCACATCCCATTCAGCATTTCTTGTTAGTTATTTTTTGATATTTACCATTATGACTGGAGTAATATGAAATCGTAATATTGTTTTGATTTGCATTTCCCTAATTACTAAGAAAGAGAACTCTATTTTTTTATGTTCTTAGCCTTTTTTTTTTTTTTTTTTTTTTTTGCATTTAAGAACTCTTTGTTTGATTCCCAGACCTACTTCTGAGTGGGTTATTTAGTTTTTTCAACTCTGATTTTTGACTTCTTTAAATCTTTTGAATCTGTAAACAGAATACAGACATTCATTGAAAATATTGCCTGACATTATCTTATCATGTCTTTATGTTAAATGATATGGTAAACTTCCAAAACCTCTTCTTGCAACCTTTTGAAGTGTATATAATATTGTTAATTATATTGTGTTTAATTAATTTTGTCTATGGACAATTTCATATCTATATTTAATGCATTGTGACCTCTTTTATTCCTACCCCTTCTAATCTCTCTCCCACCCTGGCTACCCTCTCAGGTCTCTTTATTTCCCACACTCATGCTTTTTTTTGTTTAATTTGTTTTGTGTGTGACCAACTAAGTTTATTCAGTGCTATCTGTGACCAAGATTTTTAAATTATTCATTGGAACTTGTTTGGGCTCTCCAGTAGGTACATAACTGAAGACAATGACTTCCTTGTTCCACAATATAAATGTATAAATATAAATAACCAATAGCAATAAGGGGTAGGACCTCATCAATATCCCTCATACACAAATGACTGTCTTTGCACAAGGCCAGTTTTTTGTAGGCCCTGGGCAAATAACCACAGCTGTTATGACTTTATAATACTAGTGGCTTTGTTGTGCCTGGAGAATGGCAGTTTTCACTTTTACTTCTATTCTGGCTCTTATATTCTTCCTGTTCTCTCTTCTGCAATATATGCTAAGACTTAGAGGGGGTTGTAGGAATATGTTGCTTATGAATATGGTGTTCAACTACCACTTATTCTCACATCTTGAGTATAAACTGTATAATCACTACCCTTCACTGCAAAGAAAGGCTTCACTAATTAGAGCTGAGAGTAGCATTTCTCTATGGGTGTGAACAGACATTTAGAAAGTAGTTTGATTCTATGTCAGTTTAGTTGAACAACTGTGTGATTTAGAAACTAGAGCTTATGACCTCTGCAGAAATGAGTTTTTGACCAAATTTGTAGTGCATGGATTTCCATATGTGGAATGGATTTCAAATCCAATCATAGAAGGGTTGATTACATCTGCAATAGCCATGCCACTACTGCATAGCTGGACATACCTTTCCTGGCAGAGTGGTATAGCAATTTGTAGTGTTCACAAATGAGTAAGACTGTTGATACCCCTTTCTTCAACAAAGAGCTTGCATAGCACTTTCTAGTACTTTGAAAGCTAGTGAGCAAGGAGGAGGCTTTCAGTTCAATCCAGATTGATTTCTCTGCATTTCATAATCTTCAGCAATAAAATCTTATGATATAGTTCTGTTATATAACCAAAACAAAAATGGTTACAAAAAAAAAAAAAAAAGCACTGCATTTGGTGGTGGTGGTGGTGGTGTCTTTAGGGACTCTTTGATCAACTCTTTATAGAAGCAGCCTAAAGTAACACTGGGGATTTTGTTGTATAACCTACTACCTCTAGGGACCTCATTATCTAGCTATAGAACATGTCCCCCTCCAAACTTTATTTTATATATTTTAATTGGGTTACAAAATAGCAAATTTATATATGACGTTTTCATGTAACCTCCATTTTGGTTAGCCATGCTCTCATCTCCCCCAACAGTCCACCTCTTTTATCTCATGCAGCTTCCAGTATCATTTCTGTTTTATTAATCTAGTTTTGAAATATTATTACATTTATTTATGCATTTCTTTATTAGAGTTAGAGAGAGTATGTGTGTGCATTCCATGAAGCATATACACATTTCAGAGGAGACTTATGAAATCCAGTTTTGACTCTATCATGTGGGTCCTGAGATAGAACTCACGTCAGCAAGCTTGGCAACAAGTGTATTTACCCAATGAGCCATGTCTTTGGACTGCTCATCTGGCCCTCCCTATAATCTAGTTTTATTTCTTACATCTGAACATCCTGTTTAATAATATATATACATATATATATATGTAGATTACTTTCCCATCCCCCTTTCTGTTCCTGTCTGTTTTTATGCTAAGTCTGTGTTATTTTGGTTACTTCAGTTGTGTGGTATGTTGGAAAGTTAGCCCTGCTTTGTCTTTTGGCTGAACAAGACTTTGGCTTTACATACAATTTTTTTTTCCTAGTTCTTTGACTAATGTTTAATGAAAGTTTGAGAGGGATTGGCCTGAACCTATAAACTGGTTCAGGTAGTATCCACATTTTAATAATATTAAGTAATGTTGTCAATGAGTTTTCTGTTTTTGGGGATCTCTCTCAATTTCACTGATCAGTATTTCATAATTTTCTTGTGAAGATGTTGCAATGTGGAAATCACTTCTTCGGTTAAAATTATTCTAGCTCTCTGTTTTGTAGTTATTGTAAATGAGTTTTCTTCTTAATAATTTGAATAATTTGAATATGTGTACAAAATACTAAAATTTTATGTAGTTATTTCTTTACAGTATAAATTAAAATTTATTTTAACTTTAATTTCAATTTAATAATTTAATTTCAATTTAATAATTAAAATTTAATTCACTTAAATTTTAAAAATTTTGTTGTGGTCAGACATAAGTTTATGTCTTCTGCAGACAGTGTCAAAGGAGGTTTCTCCCAATTTATGCATGTATTATTTCTTTCTTTATCCTGATTGCTCTGGTTAAGAATTCCAAAACTATTTTCTATAAATTTAGTGAAGGTGGACAACATTTTTTGAAAATATACTCTTATAGAGGTATACACCATAACTCCAACTCAAAAGAATGAATGTTCCTATTAATCAGAAGGCAGAAAAATATTTTGCCAGAGGAATGTGAGCCAAAATAAAATAACAGAAGTCTGTCTCCCTCACAGAGAATCTGCCTGCCGTGATGCTGACCTTGACTGACCATGTGAGCCTTCAGATGATTTGATTTCGGTGGTCAGCTGGGTGAGCCCATTTGATCTAGACATCTACCCAATCAGCATTTTGAAAAGACAGCAAAGTAGCAGTTAGAAATAAGCGAACTGGCAAGAAGGACAGGAAATTTAAATATAGTTTGTATATAATTAGGTTTGAATGTTACATTTTTATATAAACTTCTCTTTCAAGTCAGGAATACTTTTGACATTTTTTTTTCCTATTTGGTCATAATGTAGAACAATTAAGTTTTCTCTTTCACTACCGTATGTTACCGGTGAGACGGAAAAAAAGGGCTAAACCTTCTAGGATATGACAGGAGAACATAGGCAGGTAACTCAACAATTTGGCTTCTTTGTCCAGAAACACAACCTGGAGTTTGTCTACCGACATGATGGCTTAGTGGAATTTTTAAGGCCCATGCTGGGCAATGATCTTATTCAGTTTTCAAGAAGCCTGATTAGACCGTGTGTTACAGTGGAGAACTATCTGGGTTGTTTGGTCCACAGGTCCTGGATGCTTAAATACTGATTCCTAACAATGTTCTGCTACATTCTCAGGGTCACAGAGTGGATTTAACATGCCTTTAAAAGATGTAGCCAAAAAACCAAGTTCTCATAATGTTTTTGTTTGTTTGTTTGTTTGTTTTCTGTTACCAGAGTCTCCTTTATTTCACTACTTCTCTGGCTTCTTCCACAGATGTGGAATTTTAGCTTTTTCTCAAAGAGCTATAAAAAGTCATACCATTCTCTTCTCCTTTGCTCTAACCACTCATTCATAACAAGCCATAAAAAGGCTAATTTTATGTATTGGAGAAAATGAATAATCTCCATCATGCTTTGTCATTTTACATATAAAGTACAAATTGTAGGAATGCTAGTCTTAATTTTGAACCCACAAGCATAGTGAGGTAACAAAACAAAAACCAGGTCTTCCAGAAAGATATTCTCTTATAATTATTAAAGTATAATTTGTATTCAGTAAAGTGCACATGTCTACTGAATAAAATCTAAAGAGGTTTGGCATATTTATCCACGCATAATTCATTCCCACTGTCAGTAAAGGGACCTCGTTCTTATTTCTCCCACACTCCCCTAAAATCATAAGAACTTATTTGGCTTCTGTCACTCTAGTTTGTGTTTTATAGAATGTTACATAAATACTACTGTGAAATATGTCCTCTGTACTTGTTTCACTTATTTTCCTTTTCCCCACTCAACAGAATAGACACCTTTCTATTATTCCATGTGCCTACAGTATTTTTATTTCAGAATAATTGTACCTTATTTTTTTTATGTATTTTCATTCTTATGGGTACTTGGGTCATCTTCACCTAAATCTGCAAAGAACATTTAGACATGAGCCCTACACTGGCATGTTTGCATAGTATCTTTACTTACTAACTTCTTAGGAAACTGAAACGATGATTTCCAGTTTGTGGTTATATTTCACTCTTTCCAGGAAGGCATGTTGCTTCAAGGCAGGTTCCAGTTGCTTCATGCATTTTCCGACACCTGATAAGGTCAGCAATTTTACTCTGGTCCATTCTAATATTAAGCAGTGTTTCATTGTGACTGAATTTGGAGTTCTGTGCTAAAGACTTTGAAGATAACTTATTATGTAATTTTGTATATTTTCCATTATAAATTATGTGTTCAGATATTTTACTCATTATTTGATTTCATTATTTTTCTCACTGTTGAATGTAATAGTTCTTTATATATTGTGTGCTCAGTAAACTTATGTATGTGTTACTATCTCCAAATGACATTATTTACAGATAAAATATTTTCAATTTTGATGAAATTCAATATGATTTTTTTCATGGCTCATTGATTATTTTGGCAACAAATTGTGACCCTTTCAAAACTCACAATGATTATACCATCTTGCATAAAAATTGCATCCTAAGAAGCATATAAAATTGAAGTTCTGTGTGTATGCACAAACACATACACATTTGGCATGACTAGTTCAAGAACATTTTTTTTCTTCTGGCTGAGCACGCTGCCCTAGAGACCCTTGTGCCCCCACCTTCCCAGCACATGGGTGACAGGGTGACAGGCACATGTTTCCAATCCCAGCTAGATCTTTTAAAATGGAGATTCCTTCTGGATATTCGACCCAGGTTCTCCAAAGTTCAAGGCAAGCACTTTACCAACTGAACTATCTCCGCAATCTTTTGCTTACTAAAAGCTAATACTAATTATTAAAACCGAGAATAGTAAATCCTTCGAGTTTATTCTGAAACACTCATACCCCTTTTTAAGTTCACAAACTTTAGATATTTGTGAGGTGTTCTCCGTAACTGAATGGCAGTCTTCATAACTGCATAATGTAACATTTTCAGGTGCATATGTTCAGGTGCATATGTAAGAAGAGCATTCTTTTCCCTGTTACGATCAGCTCTTGTTGAAAAAAGTGTTGAAAGAACACTTTTCTCCAGGATCTTTAAGCTGAAGATTTCTCCTAAATGGTGTTTATAATCCTTCCATGAAAACAAAAACTAACAAACAAATGCTTGATGTTGTTCTGGCTGAAGGCAGAAGGTGTAACACATGGACAGTGCACTTATTTAAGTTTGTCAGCTACATAGACTCGAGATGTTTGAGGTGAAGAAGGAATCTCAGCTGAGGAACTGTTTCCATCAGGTTGCCCTGTGAGCATGTCTGTGAGACATTTTCTTAGTTACTAATTGATACAAGATGACCTAGTGTGCTGTGAGCAGTTATTTTGAAGTAACTGGACTTGGCATATATAAAAATTTAGCTGAGGAGCCAAGGGGTTCATGAGAACAGCAGCATTCATCTGTGGTCTCTGATTCAGTTATCATTATTATTTTTAATTTATTTGTTTATTCACTTTACATCCTGATAGCAGCCCCCCTTTTCTCCTCTCTGTCTTTTCCCTTACACACCCCTCTCCCAATTCTCCCCTCTCCTTTTCCTCCAGAGAAGGAGGAGTTACTCTATGGGTACCAATCCTCTCTGGCACATTAAGTCACTGCAGAACTAGGCACATCCTCTCCCACTGAGGCCAGACAGGGCAGCCCATTAGGGGAACAGATTCCAAAGCGAGGCTTCAGAGTCAGAGAGGGAGCCCCCTGCTCCAGTTGTTGGGAGACCCACATGAAGACCAAGCTGTGCATCTGCTACATTTGTGCAGGTGGCCTAGGATCAGCTCATGCATGCTCTTGAATTGGTGGGTTAGTACCTGTGAGCCCCCATGGGTCCAGGTTAGTTGACTATGTAGGTATTCTTTTTTTTTAATTAAATTTTTATTTTTTTTACATAATTACAGTTTATTTGCTTTGTATCCCAGTTGTAGCCCCTGCCCTCATTCACCCCCCATCCCACCCTTCCTCCCTCATTTATTCATTTCTTTACCCCTCCTGCTTCATGATTCATTTTTTTCTGCTGATTCCTACTCTGGAATTCCTTGATGATTGACTCCAGCCTGTAAGGTGTAATAAACCCTTCCTTCCCCAAGTTGCTTTTGATAGTAATACATATCAGAGGAACAGAACATAAAACAGGACATACAAAAGCCTGTTAAAAGTTAGAACATGGAGGTTACCTGGTAACTGATCTACCAGAATTCCTTAAAAGACTTGGGGGAAAACAAAGCTATGACAAGAAATATAAAACTGGAATGAGCCTAGAGTGAAGATCGGGAGCTAACTGCACAGTCAGATTAGTAACAGGGCTAAGAAACAAAATGAACAAGGATGAAGAAACTTCTAAAGCAAATGTTAGGGGCAGGGATTATATGAACCATTTATTCGTTTATTTTAAGGTGATTTATGGAGCAACAATGTTTAGGGTAGCAAAATTTAGTTTAGAAGGGATTAATGTGTATGTGTGTGTGTGTGTTTCCATATCTTATGATGGTACCAAACAGCTTTCAATGGAAAACCATGCTGTGATCATTTCCATGGCTACTGGTAGGTGGTAGGGTACGCTCTCACAAAACCAGACAGTGACAACAGGACATAGCGCCCAAGTAGCCACAGAGTGAGGGGACAGAGGAAGGAATACTATGTTGCATAGCTATGGTATAAAACAGTTAAGGTTATCAAACTCATTTTAATTTTTTTATGTTTTCAAATTATGATGGTTTAATCAAAATATACCCATATCATAAGCTTTCAAACATCTGCAATTGAGTGTTCACCCAAGTGACAGGCTCACCATAAGTTATTTCCATGAAGCAATTAATTGAATCCTTAGAGCAACCCAATGAGATAAGCTTATCATCATCTCCATTCTGCAAATAAGAAAACCAAGTTAGAAAAATGTATCAAATATTTGACCAATACAGTTTTCAAGAGTAAAAGGAAACAGACTTTATTTACACTGAGTTTTTCTCAAGAACCATGCATGGAAAGGACCTAAAAACCCTGCAAAGGTGTAGCCCATAGACTCAGTCTCCAAGTGGGTTCCTCAGTAAGGGGAGCAGGGGCTGTCTCTGACATGAACTCAATGGCAGGCCCTCTGATCACCTCCCCTAGGAGGTTGCAGCCTTTCCAGGCCACAGAGGAGAACAATGCAGCCAGTCCTGATGAGACTGATAAGCTAGGGTCAGATAGAAGGGGAGGAGGACCTCCCCTATCAGTGGACTAGGGAAGAGGCATAGGGGAAGAAGAGGGAAGGAGGGTGGAATTGGGAGGAGATGAGAGAAGAGGCCACATCTGGGATACAAAGTAAATAAATTATAATCAATAATAATAATTAAAAATAAAATAAAAATATAACTTCGGCTTCTATCACTAACCAATATATTAACAATTTTATCATGTGATCTGTTTATTAAAAATGTCCTTAACTAAAGCAAAATAAACTGTTGTTTATTATAAATAGGCTAAATGGTCATCTTAAAATCATATTAACCTGTAGAATTCAAGTTAAGCTTGAGGCTGATTAAAAAAAAAAAAAAGCAGAGTGTAGTGAATCTTATAAGAGAAAGGGGAGATAGAAAGACATGGAGGGGACAGGAGCTCCACAAGGAAAGCAATAGAACAAAAAAATCTGGACACAGGGATCTTTTCTGAGACTCATACTCCAACCAAGGACCATGCATGGAGATAACCTAGAATTCCTGCTCAGATGTAACCCAGGGCAGCTCAGTGTCTAAGTGGGTATCCTAGTAAGGGGAACAGGGACTGTCTCTGACATGAACTCAGTGGCTGGCTCTTTGATCACCTTCCCCTGATGGGAGAGCAGCCTTACCAGGCCACAGAGGATGACAATGCAGCCAGTCCTGATTTGATCTGATAGGCTAGTTTCAGATGGAAGGGGAGGAGGTCCTCTCCTATCAGTGGACTGCGGGAGGGGCAAGGGAGGAAAAGAGGGAGGGGGGGTGGGATTGGGAGGGGATGTGTGAGGGGGCTACAGCTGGGATACGAGGTGAATAAATTGTAATTAATAAAAAAATATTTCACTGAGAAAAATAAAAGCTTTATGAAAACCTTGGTACTTCATGGCTTTCATTATTTTCTTTCCAGCATATCTCATGATTTTGCAGACACATTTAGATTTTTTTCATTTGTCAAGACTGAAGTTTGAGAATGCTAATGCCCATGTAGGAGCTTAACTGCACCAAGAGTTTCCTCATACAACAGCCACACACGCGTTAATCCCAAAGATGGGAAGAGAAAGACCACCAACCCAAAGCATCATGGCCAAATTCATTAAAGCAATCTTTTTTTAAAATTCATGTATATGGGCTCCCTCTGCCTGAGGTGGGATTAAAGAGGTCAACATTGAAGAGCATTGGACTTGAGGAAGACAAGGTTTTTATAACTCAGGGATTGGGGGTTCTGAAGTTTCTAAATCTCAGCTATGCCATACTCTCTCTGCGTCCTGTTTATCAACTGTAGGCTTCTTCTTACCGGGTATGCATAATATCACTACTATAACTCCACATATGCCTCCACGAAGTGAGAGCACATGCTGTACAGACAAGATCCTGAGTTGCCTTTCCTATCTCATCCTTACTTCCTCTAGCCTACCACTGAATGAAATGCTAAGTGTGGATGAATTTAGCCTGTCTTTGAAATCCACATAGAGACATTGTTAAAATCATTGAAAGTTATTATCATCAGGAGAGTAATTATTCCAGAATCTGATTAATTATGTAATCATAGGTCTAGAAAGTAACCTGCATTGTGTCATTTAATAATTATGACCTTTCTGCAGTTCTGTTGTTTTATTTTATGGGGGGGAGGGGCAGGGCCTCATTTTGTAGCTCTGGCAGTTCTGAGTCTTGCCATGTAGACCAGGCTGACCTTTGTCTCCTGAGTGGTGAGACTGAAGGCATGTACCACTGTGTCCAGCCTGCTGGGATGATGATGATACTGATTATGATGATGATGATGATGATGATGATGATGATGATGATGATAATGATCTTAAATCTCTGATTTGTAGATACAACGTTTTGGAGAAATCAAAGGACTTACTCAAGGTAATGCAGTAGGTGACAGGGCATGTTTAAAGTTTAGAGATGTGACTGCAATGCACAGCTTGTTACCCTTCACATCCCATTGTCCATCTCTTTCTAATGTTGCTCAGGCCACTGCCAGCTAGCTACATTAAGTATGGGTATAAATAGCAAATTAACTCAGGAAAGGGAAAACCTCAAAAAACTTACTCTTTATGTCTGAAGTGCTCAGACAAATCGTAGAGTTAATTACATATTCTAAAATTATGCAAATCATTATCTTAGTTGTGAATTAATCAATGTTAATCACTCGAAAAAATAGCTTTTCAGTCCTTTTTTTTATTTTAGAGACATGTCAGAGTAGTTGAAATTCTTCTAGTAAGTTTCCTTTTTAAGAATTCTGCTTTTTTTTCTCCTTACAGATGAAGACTACTTGAGTTATTTTTGTGTTGAGCAACAGTCACAGTGGGTGATGAAATTAGAGGCAGGTGTAGAACCCCCAAGGTACAAGGCTCTAGTTTCTGAGCCCTGGTGTCAGTAGGAGGATTATGACACTCACCTGCCTTCCCCTTATATAAAGGAAGGAGATACAGATCAGCTACGGTTTAGAAAGAAGACTTGGTAAGTGATAGAGTCAATATTGGATGAGGAGGATATGGTTCATTTACATAAATTAATAGAAAAGCCACATGTTCCCAGCTTTGCATTTTGAAGTTGCAGTTCCAAGACCCAAAGGCTCTTATTCAGGAGAAAGGAAGCTGAAGAGCAAAAGGAACAGGAATTCTGCTGTGAGGCCTTGTCGCCTGAGAATTTTAGATATGCTACCACAGGAATCCTCATCAATTAGACTGCCTAAACATAATCTCAACAATAGGCATGCTTATATAAGAGGTGAAAGCTCATGAGGCCTCAAAACAACACAAAGAATTAAAGGCAATTAAGGAATGCTGAAAGCAAGAGAAATAGTGCTCTGAAAAAAAAGATGCACAAATAAGTACAGATGCACTGAATACATGTAGGTCATATATATATATATATATATATATATATATATATATATGAATATATATATGTCTTTATATATACCTAAATTTACATATATAGCACATATAATAAATTTACATATATAACATGTATAAATATAATAAATTTATATACAATATAACATACATAATTATATATAACTAATAATACTATATATGTTATAAAATTATGTGTATTATACATTATACATGTTATATATGTTATGTTTTGTGATAACATATATATGCATATATGCATATTATATATCAAACACATACATAAACATATACACCATTATATAGAATATATATGTTATATATGTTTTATATATGTTATATATTCATATATGTGTTATGTATGTTATATATAACATATAAAACATAAACATATATGTTATGTGATTAGATATACATAGATGAATTTAGGGGTATACAAAGAAGTGTGTGTGTATATATATATATATATATAAGAAAAAATATATATTTAAAGAAAAAAGGGGTCAATGTTTTTAGCGAAATCTCAGTTGTTGATTTTATCAATAATGACTTGGAGGAAGATGCTAGGCTGAAAGCCTGCTAACTCAGAAAGGCAGAGACAGCACTCCCTGACCTTTCTCCTCAGCCAAAATCCCAAAAAAGGAAGTTCTTCCTCCACACAGACTGACTAGAACTCTCAAATTGAATATCCCTCCCTTCTACTTCCTGTGCATCACTCTATCCATCCTCCTGACTTCCTCTTACTTTCTATGCCTCTTTCCTAGGTTCAATCCCCATCAACTTGTTGTTTGCTCTGACTTTTGACCTATGGTCGATTTTATTTAATTCTGTTTACAATATTTAAACAGAAAGCTCTTGGATTAAAGGTGTGTTAGGGCTGAGCCACACCACAACTAGAAACAGGCTTTCCCAGTAAACAACACAATCTCAGGGTTCACAGTGTGAAGAAATATCCTGCAACACATAAATTTGAAAGAGAGCAAGAGGAGGAGAACATGGGAAGATTTGAGTGGAGGAAGGAGTAGGGAGGAAGAGATGTAATTACAGCATCATCTAAAATAAAATAAAAATACATAAAACAAACAAAAGACATGAACAACACACAAACACTTGCAGAATCCAACAAGTCCTCACTGAGGTCTGATATCATGAGTTTCATCTTGAAATGTAGGAAATAAAAATTCTTCATTTTGTGAGCATACTGAATAATTATTCAAATAAAAATGGAGGCAGGTTCTGCTTTTCTCCAAATCTGGTTAGAATAATTGATTTTGTAATATGAAATGAAATTTTATCTCAGGTGATTGAAAAGAATTTTCTGAAATACGGAGAGAAGCAGGAACGTTGACGGGATGTCACTTACTCTCTACGTTGCAGTTGTTCTTTACTTACACCGATTTGCTCCTTATTCATAACAGTGTATTTTAAAAATAAACAGGCTAGGAGAATTGGATAGGCTCTGATTAATTGAAACAGAGAAGTGGCAGTTTCCATATCTGAACCTGCCTAAATGTTGGATGCTATTTTTCTTTAACCATCAAGGAAAAACAAAACAAACAAACAAACAAACAAACAAACAAAAACCCAGAAAATAGAAAGCAACTGAAAAGGCGCAACTGTCCACAAAGATCGTTTTAATGTTACCATTTCGGTGATGTGCATTGCATTCAGGGCTGCTGAATGGCAGGTAAGTGCTCAGCAGTGAGGACACCCTCCGGCCCTGGGGCAGGTACTCCTTGGACATCTCTGCCCAGCATAGGTTGAAATTTGTGTTTTAGCATTGGCTTTTTCACTGAAGACTTTGCTTCAATTTCTAGACCCTCATGAGACACCAAAAAACACTCTCTCTCAACCTGTACACAAAATTATGCCTTATCATTTGATTTTATTAAAAATGTAATCATACCAAAGAGGGTTACCATGTGAAATGGACACTGGTCTTAACCCCACTTATTTTTTCTTGGAGTTGACTCTAAGAGGAAGACTCTTCATCTGCACAGTGTTATGTTTTAAAATGGAAATTCCTAGATTCTGAAGGTAAACCAGAATGGTTGCTACCTATAGAACTTTCATTTCTTGACCCTGATTCTTGAAAAAACGACAACGGTTTTTTGTTTGATTGGTTTTGTTGTTTGATTGGTTTGTGGGTTTTTTTTATTTTAAAAATTATTTTTATTTTTAAATTAATTCTAATTTGTTTACTTTGTATCCCAGCTGTAGTTCCCTCCCTCATTCCCTCCCAACCTCACCTTCCCTCCCTCATCTCCTCCCTGACTGTTTTTTTAAACTGTCTTCAATATAAAGTTAAATGTATACTCCCAGAGAACTTCTATACTATGCTGTCCCCCTAACCATTATTTATATTTCTGTCACACACACAAAATATATGTGTTAATTTTTCTTTCCATTAATCTTTGTCAGGTGACTGAGTGCCAACCAACAGAATGTGACTGATAACCCCACCAGAGTCTCATAAAACACTGCCATGTTCTTTCACTGTCTGGTTCAACACAGGTGAGCATAACAACCTTTAGGTACACTTGCAGAAGTGTAGAGCCTCAAGACAGAACAAGCACGCTTCTGAAGAGTTGCTTGTTGGAGAGCTGTTTCAAATAACAAGAGCATACTGAGTTTTCTGGGAATGAAATGTAATATATAATAGCAAACAAGTCACTGTATCTTCTGCTTTTTTTATATAGCAGCTAGTGTTTTCTAAAACAATCCACACAAGGCTTGAAGGACAATTCTGGACCAACGTTCTGGAACTCAAGTCTTCGTTATTTGTTCTAGCTCTATGTTCTCTACAAGTATCTTAACTTTTCTGATCCTTTGTTCAAAATTGATTAAAGTAGAAATGATACCTCTTTCATAGTGTGAGTGTGATGATTACATAATGATTCTATACCAAGCATTTAGAGCAGATCTGACCAGTGACAAATACTATATAGACATGATACTATTATTTCATGAGATTCTGGAGTGAATTTTTTATTATACCATTTTCCCAATGCAAATTTTATTTTCCCATTAGTCTAAAGTTTTCAGTGTTACATTAAATCTTCTTTAAGAGCTATTCGTGTTCACGGTTCAGGTTCAAGACTGCAATATACATGTACATATGTATGTGTGTGTGTGTATGTGCATTGCTGACAGAGCCTACCCATGAATGGTTACTTCTCTACTTTTTATTATTTTAGTTTATTATTATTAATAATTATTTATGTGTATGTGTGCATGTGTACATGCATGTACAAGTGTCTGTGTTTATCTCTCTGTGTGTGTGCAGATGAGTACAGTGCCTGTAGAGGCCAGGAGAGGGAGAAAGATCCTCTGGAGATGAAGTTACAGGTAGTTGTAGGCCCTCTTGGGACCAAAGTCATGTCCTTCGCAATAGCAGCATGTGCTCTTAACCCTTGATCCACCTCTCTATCTCCTCCTTTTCCACTTCCAGAATAACATTATTGGCATAATATACACAAGTTGTTTAAATCACTTCTTCAGTGTGCACCACCACATGGCTTCTTAGCACATTCACAGACGTGAGCATTGATCACCATAATTATTTTATTTTTTTTCCATTTTCAAGAGATAGCCTTGTAGGGAGTTGCTACGATAAAGAATCCAAGTCTAACATTTTCAAATCTCAGAAGTGAATTCCTTATTCAGCATTCTATGAACTTTTGGTTTCGAGAAATGCTCACAGCAGAAAATCACGCTGTAACTATTCCATTTCATGGTCTCTGTGTTTTCTTACATAAGGAGGATCAGGGTTCTTGAGCAGTGTAAACTTCCTATGATAGTGAACTTATTTTGTTAATTCAGAAAAATAAAGCTCACTAGTGTGTGTGTGTGTGTGTGTGTGTGTGTGTGTGTGTATGCACACACACACACAGATATAAACTTTTATTATCATTTTTTAGCCACCATCTGCCTTGATTTAGGGACAAGTTCTCACAAAGGCCTGGAGAGCTTTCCTAGGAGGCCATGTTAGTAGCTATCCTACATATCTGTGTCTCCCAGGACTGGAACAGCAAACACATGTGGATAACCCAGTTTTGTTTGTTAATGTGGTTTTTACATGTGCTCTGGTGATAAAATTTAGGTCCTCATGCTTGGATGTCAACCCCGAAAGATAAATATGGTATTTATTCACTTACATGTGGATATGAGCTGTTAAGTGTTTGATAAGCAGGTTATAATCTGTGTGACCACAGAGGTTAGGTATAAAGTAAAGGAAGAGCAGGAGGTAGGTATGGACCCTTTATGAAAGGAAAATAGAATAGATAGTTACACATGGATTGGGGGTAGGGATCAAACAGTTACATAGAACATGGAGGAAAAAAGGGGAGAATATGAGAGGAACAACTAAAACTACAAGCCAATGATGGGTTATCTCAAAAACTAATACAGTAGATGCTTCTTAAAATATATACATATATGAAAGGAATCTAAATGCAATCACCAAACAATAAAGGATACAAAGTTCCTAAACATTTCTTATCACCAAATGAAACCTTCAGTTCCAAGATGGGATTACAACAGAACAAATTTTGGCCAAAGGAGACCCATGGAAACCATCAAATGACCCAGGTTCTTAGTGGATCTGCAAAAACTGGGGTCTTTTACGAAACTGTTTTTTCAACCAAGGACTATGTATGGATATAACCTAGAACCCCTGCTCGGATATAGCCCATGGTAGCTCAGTATCCAAGTGGGTTCCCTAGTAAGGGGAACAGGGACTATTTCTGACATGAACTCAATTGCTGATTCTTTGACCCCCCAACCTGAGGGACAGGCAGCCCTGCTAGGCTACAGAGGAGGACATTGCAGCCACCCCTGAAGAGACCTGATAAGCTAGGGTCAGATGGAAGAGGAGGAGGACCTCCCCTATCAGTGGACTTGGGAAGGGGCAGGGAGGAGATGAGGGAGGGAGGGTGGGATTGGGAGGGAGTGAGGGAGGGGGCTACAGCTGGGATACAAAGTAAATAAACTGTAATTAATATAAAAAATAATAATTTAATTAAAAATTGCTTCTATTCTTCCAAAGGTAATGTAGCAATAAAATGACTCCTAACAACATTCTGCTACACTCATAAAACAGGGTCTTGTTCAGTCATCCTCAAAGGAGCTTCTTCGCCTATGAGAATAGACACAAAGATGCACAATTAGAAGTGTGTAAAGTGTAAGCGAACTTGATACACTCAGGCCTAAATGTCTCTGAGGCCATGGAACCCTGCAGATGAGGAACTAGAAAATTCCAAGTGCTAAAGCACATGGAGGACACCAAGGAAACAAAGCCTTCAAATACAGCAGGTCTGATAGACATATGAACTCAGGGAAACTTTGGCAGCATGCATGGGCCCTGCAAATATCTAAGCCAGTTGGGGTTCTAGCACTGAGAAGGGAAGTAAACACAAGCACTGACTCCTAACCCAAAAGCTACCTTCATTGATAAATATTAGTTTTCTCTAATGGAGTTTCGTTGGGTATAAAAACCACTCTTAAGGTCAGGCTCCATGCCCAGAAATAGAAGGTAAGCCAGGCACAGAAATGAACTCAGTGGCTTACTTGGAGGTTCTTTGTCTCATAATGCATTATCTGGGCTTCTTTTCTTTCTTCCTTCCTTCCTTCCTTCCTTCCTTCCTTCCTTCCTTCCTTCCTTATTTGTTTATCTTTCTTTCCTTACAGTTTTCTTTGTGTATATATTATAGCTTTTAGTTTTGCGTTTTTATGGGATTTCTATTGCAAATGAGTGTGTTTCTGCATCTGAATATGTCTACTGTGTTTTTTCTTAGCTTCTTTTTCTTCGGTTTGCTTATTCTGTTTTAATCTGTTTCTTTTATTTTATCTTATTTTTTTTTAAAGATGCCTGTTTGTTTTCTAGTGAGAGAGAGGTAAAGAAAGAGTTTATATTTGAGTAGGAGAGGAGGTGAGGGGTAAATATGGGAGGAGTTGGGAAGGGGAAACCATAATAAAAATATTGTATGAAAAATTTGTTTTCAAGAAAATAGAAAGAATTAAGAGTGTGAAAAAGATGGGCATAGCTAAACTTTGGTCCATATCTTCTAGGTACTGAAAAGCTATAAAATGGCTCTTGACAAGTTTCAGACATAGAATACTGGTCTAACACGTGCAAGGCTCTGGGCATAATCTACAGAACCCTGCCCCACAGTCTGGCAGAGAGGACCAATTTTTCAGCCTTTTCCATACCCACACCTAGCCTTTTGGTATCAAGACATCACTGAATGTGGCTAATGTGATAGTCTGTGAGAGAGTAATAGATAGCCAATCCGAATTTATTCTTCACAGTCCTTGAAGGTTGGAAATCCAAAATAAAGGTGCCAGCATGATCAGTGTCTGGGAAATGCCCAGTTTATTCTCTTACAAAATGATGCTTTGGTGGTGTGCCATTTTGAGAAGACAATATCCTAAAAAAACAAAACAAAACAAATACATGGTGGTATGAACCGCCTGTGGCATTGATCCTTCTATACAGTCAGTCCATTCTAATCATAGAGGGTCTGTCGTCAGGAAGGAATCACCTCCTCAACCCTTGATCTGTCACACTGGTAAGTAAGTAGCAACACAAATGTAAGAAGAGCGTGTGCCAATGGAATAGTACTCAGCAATAAAAAATGAGGAAATCATGAAATTTGCAGGCAAATGGTGGGATCTAGAAAAGATCATTCTGAGTGAAGTATCCCAGAAGGAGAAAGACAAACATGGTATATACTCGCTTATATAGATCTACAAGATATGATAAACATAATGAAGTCTATACACCTAAAGGAGATAAACAAGAAAGCAGACAGGAGGTAAGATGATCAATCCTCACTTAGAAAGACAAATGAGATGTGCATAGGACATATGACAGGAGTCTACTGCAGAAGGCATCTGAAAGACCCTACCAAGCAGCGTTTCAAAACAGATACTAAGACTCATAACCAAACCTTCGGCAGAAGGGGAGTTAGTATGACAGGGAAAGGATAGGAGCCCCACAAGGACCAAATATATCTGGGCACAGGGTTTTTTTCTGAAACTGTTTCTCCAACCAAGGACCCTGTATGGATATAACCTAGAACCTTTACTCGGACGAAGCTCGTGATAGCTCAATTCCAATTGGTTTCCCATAGTAAGGGGAACAGGGACTATTTCTGACAGGAACTCAATGGCTGGCTCTTTGACTCCCCACCCCCCAAGGGAGGAGCAGTCTTGCTAGGCCACAGAGGAGGACTTTGCAGCCAATGCTGAAGATACTTGATAAAACAGGGCTAGATGAAAGTGGAGGAGGTCCTCCCCAATCAGTGGACTTGGAAAGGGGCAGTGAGAAGCTGAGGGAGGGAGGGTGGAATTGGGAGTGAATAAGGGAGCGGGATACAGCTGGGATACAGAGTTAATAAAATGTAACTAATAATAATAAACAATAAAAAATAAAAAAAGAAGAGAATGTGCTTTAAACTATAGTACTGACATGAATAATAAACATGACATGGGAGAGAATTTTAAGTAGACCAGAGGCTAAATTAAAGCAGGAAGAGTTTGGAGACATAGGTGGAGGTGAGGTGACTCTGATTAAAAGGACTTGCTCTCTTTGTCAGGACCCAGATACAGTTCTCATATTGTGGGTCCCCACCATCTCTCAGTCCAGTCCCAGAGGAACTGACACCTTCTCTGCTCTCCATTTGTACTGCATTCTCGTGATGAAGGCACTCATACATATGAAATTCAAAATAATTTGTTTTTAAAAACTAAAGATTTAAAAGAGTTAAGAAACACAAAACCCATAAGAGAAAATTTAGAAATAGTGAGAAAAAAAATATATAAACTGATTAAGACAATTAAAATTGATCAAATTGTATCCAGTTTTAATATTTGATTACTAGTGCTAATGCTGCAGATTTAAAAGATTGAAATTCAAAGTACTAGCATTTCTGTTTCTCCTCAAATACGTGAGTTAGTTAAGTGTTTTTGTTTTTTTTTGTTTTTATTTATTTATTTTTTTTAAATATAGGAGCAGAGTGAAAGAATATCTACATGGGAGTTGATGACTCTAAGACAACCTTCAAAAAGCCTGCCCCAGTAAAAGTGACAATTAAACGCAGACTCACTAGAGTTTCATTCATAACTTAGAGACCAGTACACTGGTCTCTAACTGTCCTTGTATTGGTGATGCCTTACATAATCACAGTAAAATGTTTTCTTTATATATATATATATATAATGAGTTCAGTGATCCTTCATCCCTTTTCTGGAGTAAATGTAGTAATACCCAATACACAATAACTTGAAGAGTGATTTGTGGTTTTCAGAGAAGTAAGCATGATCCTGAATAAGGAAGAAAGGGCTGGCCTGAAGACATTTGGGAGTGAAAGCAGGTATTGTAGAGTCAAATTTTTACCCTTGGTTTTATACAAATAAATAAATAAAGCCTCACTTTTTTTTTTCTCAAATGCTTTATTAGTTAAAAAGGTCATCCAATATTTCAAAATATTAGTCCTGAAACATAGTGGGCCCTTACAGTCTGCTATGGGTAATTACAAAAATAGAGCAGCCATTTTCCTAGTCATTTTACTGCATTGGTTACCATTTAGTAAGTAGCCATTTTCAATTACCTCTTCAATAAAGTGTGTGAATGTCATTATTTTGGCTTTACATTTGCATCTCAGTGTTACTTACATTTTAGCTATTTAATCAAAAAATTCATCTTCTTTACTACATACAAATTTGGGTGTTTTGTCAGGTACACATGGCCACTGCAGTTTACATTCTTTGTTATTTGTTAACATGCAGAATTTGTTAAAAATAAGCCTCATGAAACGCCAGCACCATAAGCGATACTGATTTCTTGTTATCTGAAAATAGAAAATAATACAATCTTTATTCTTTGATCTTGTTCTGTCACAATATCTTAGTTAAGAGATTGCTCTGAATAATGTGCCTCTCACAGTGCTCTGAACAATTACAGTAAAAGCTCTGCACTTACAAAAATACCAGCTTTCTCGTAGTGCTTAATTTACTGGAAATAAAATCATTCCTTTAACAGTAAAATACATGAAGAAAGGTAGCTCAAAGCTTAAATCTTTTTTTAAAAAAGTGAAACAAGTAGAGATTCGGAGAAAAGAGATAAGAAACAAAAACAAATTTATTTGGATGTTGACTATAATGTATTTTAAAATATTGTTGTTTTTGAATTGTTGGAAGCAAAGTTAAACAAATATTGGAGTCATTGTATCAGTTACAGAATGGAGTCTTCTAGAAAGACTGGAAACATAAATTGCTTTTTTTAGTTTTTTTATGTTTTCTTTTTTATCAATTTTTTTAAAAATTTAATTAATTACAGTTTATTCACTTTGTATCCAAGCTGTAGCTCCCTCCTTCATCCCCTGGCAATCCCATCCAACCTTCCTCATCTCCTTTCCAAGCCCAATGAAAGGGCAGGTCCTCCTCCCTTTCCCTGTGACCCTAGCCTTTAGTTTTCTTTTTAAAAATTTTCAGAATAGAAAAATACTGCTAGTAATTTATTGCTCATTAAAAATAAAGAAAAACTGGCTTTTATCACACTGTAATGAATTGATGATAGGCCCGGGAAAGAAGCAATGAGGGCAGGTTTTAACCTTAGCCTAAAGTGAGAGGTGCTAACATATTTCTTTTTTTAAAAATTTTATATTAATTACAGTTTATTTACTTTGTATCCCAGCTGTAGCCCCTTCTCTCATTCTCTCCCAATCCCGCCCTCCCTCCCCTCATCTCCTCCCTGCCCCTGTCTAAGTCCACTGATAGGGGAGGTCCTGCTCCCCTTCCATCTGACATATCTCTAATGAACACTTTCTGTCAGCTTGCATGAAACCAGGGGTTTCTAATGAAGGCATTTTCTCAGAGCTAAGGTAATGATTTCAGAAGGCCTCAGCAATAAAGCAAATATTTCATCAGTAGGAAAAACATTCGTTTATTATCAATATTTAAATTTTAAATAGCTAGTTATGCTTATTTAAAGACTTTAATTATTGAAAAAGCATGACAGAGGAAATCACAGAGGTGGTAAAAAGAGGGAACCTTGCTGAAGGTTTCCCCAGGTCTTTGGCACTATAAGACAGGCTTCCTCAGAAATGTTCACAAAGTTGTCTCAGGTGTATCTTCTCTGCTGCTCAGTGAAATATCCTACCTGCTTCTCATTTCACCTCCCAGCTGTATCAAAGGGGGAATGAAACTAAGGCGGTATTTCTCAAATATTGAGTGGCTCTAATTCTCTGCTGTAGTCTTTGTTAGGGCTTTTGTTGCTGTGCAGAGACAAAATGACCATGGCAACCCTTATAAAGAAAAACATTTAATTGGTGCTGGCTTACAGATTCAGATGTATCAGGCAAAGTCATCATGGTGAGAAACGATGGTATGCGGGCAGGCGTGGTACTGGGAAAAGAGCTGAGAGTTGTACATCTTGATCTATAAGCAGCAGAAGAAGGCTCTGTGCTACTGGGCATAACTTGAGCATAACAGACCTCAAAGCCCGCCTCGGAAATGACATACTTCCTCCAACAAGGCCACGCCTACTCCAACAAGGTCACGCCTTCTCCAACAAGGCCACACCTACCAACACTGTCACTCCCTGTGGGCCAAGCACACATACACATGAGTCATTGAGGGCCATTTTCATTCAGATCACCACAACTGTGAACCCTGATAACCAAGAGTCAAGGTCAAAGCTCACGAAATACTAGCTCATCAGCAACAGCAAAGAAGAAAAAGGCAATACAGATGCTGAGAGCCTGAAGAAATGTTAAAATGAAAGTGCTTCCTCACTCAGCATGGGGTTATTTCCTGTGCCAGTTAGTAGAACAGTAACTAGCAACTGTGAATTAGAAGTAGAGGGCGCCTTCTAGTGGGGAGGGCTGGGAATAGCAGG
The DNA here is from genome assembly GCF_030254825.1 of Meriones unguiculatus. Lineage (NCBI taxonomy): Eukaryota > Metazoa > Chordata > Mammalia > Rodentia > Muridae > Meriones > Meriones unguiculatus. The sequence continues at coordinate 32,509,882 of NC_083367.1, read as the reverse complement.
CTGTGTGGAACTTAAGAGCTACCCAGGAAAGGAGAAATCTGTAACTTCCCCACCCACTCTAAGCTTGAAGCTTAGAGCATACTAAATATTAGAGGAGGGTTTTGTTGGGAAAGACTTGTAAATCTTGCAAGGCAGCTTAAAGCATCCACCATATGTGGCACAGTTCTGCAGCACTGGGAAGACTGTCTTACTGTGTAAAAAGTATTTGCTGAGGAAAGAGAGAAGAAAGAAAAATTGGATGAGAGTTTCAAACAGAGATGGTGCCACACATTTCTATGATAAGAAATAGCGAAACCTTCCCACAAAATTCTGGGAATAGAGCCTACCAATTGACTAAATGAAATGGACTCGGCCTTTGGAGAATTGATTTATAGAATAAGAAACTGCAAGGTGCATTGATGAAAATCTCAAACTTGCTAAATCCAACTGCAAAGTTGAAACAGAGAGATGGCAGCCACTTTTCTCACTCCACCTGTTACAGAAAGGCTTTTTCCATCTAGGAAGTGATTGTGCTATTCATAAACTAGCTTGCTAAGATTGCTGCTCATCAAGAAGACTAACAAAAGCTGTACACGGCCATCCAGGCAGCCAAATAGTAAGCTGTTACATATTAGGGGACTGGTATGTATTGTGGAAAAAAGCTGATGAGTCCATTTCACAGCATACATTACCAAATCGCATCCTCCCTCCACAGACTGTTGAATGAAAGGAATTATTTATGTTGGTGTTCATTATCAAATGTTTAGCAATTAATTTGCTGCAGTGGGTGAAGGTGAGACACTCGTGGACTTACCCTGCAAACACATCCCGTGTCTACCTACTCCTTCTAAATTAAGACATGGAACACTCCTTGAACTTTAATGTTGAACTCCTTTCATGCCTCTTGGTTTACATAAATTCATACTTGCCATTCTCTTATGGAATAAGCAATAACAAGCATTGCCCTCTCCTGTGCTTTAACTTGATACGTTAAATGGGCAGTGTAGAGTCTTTATGTTGAAAAATGATAAGCAGTACAGCTTCCATAATAGCAGCAAGTTATCACTTCATTGAACAAAGAAAGAGGCGGGAGCAGTCATTGCCTTCAGTGTGAACCTACTTGTAAGTTCACCAGGGTACATGGGTATTTCCAATCTTATAGTCACAAACATGTAGATATGTCATCCTTTATGGTATGATGTTCATCAACGAACCAAGGAAAAACGGTTGCTTGATGCACTGATAGGATTTCCCATGTTCGATTTCAGTGTTCACGTAATAAAAGATCTGTGAATATACAAGTATGATGGTTATATTGATGGTATATTTAGTAGGACTTAGAGTCACTATGGAAACAAATCTTGGGGTATGTTTGTTGGGAGTTAACAAGATTAAGTTAATCAATGTGGGAGAATTCACCTTAAATATAGGTGTTACTATTCCAAGGGCTGAAATACTACACTGAATAAAAAGGGTAAAGTGAGATAAACACAAACATCCATCTCTTCCTGTGTCCTGGTTGTTGATGCAATACTAGTGCAGGCATAAGGATATTGTGTAATTCAAATGCTGGCTTTTATAATCCCCATATCTGGTTGCTATCCTTTTTTCTGAGAATCTCCTGTCTCAATGTCGTGTTAACACTGCTCCCCAATTTTCCCATGATATGCCAACAAAGCAGCTTACAGCCAATTGCTGAGCAAGAAAAAGAATATAGTTGGACTTCCTGCCAGCCAGGGGAGGACTTCCTGCCAGCCAGGGGAGGAGGACTTAGAAAAAGGAGTAGAGGATTTAGTCATGGAAGAGGTCCAAGAGACATCAGGAGAAGACGATGAAGCAAGAGAATACAAAGTGTAAGTGCCTCTGGGATGTATGTTGGGAGGAAATCAGATTAGCTTAGAGGGTCACGAATAGAGTAATGACTGCTCAGTTGTTGTGCTGTGAAACTTATTATTAGACAACATATGGGCACGTGCTCCAATCTCCTGCCACCATCCCCCTGCCATGATGCATTATGCTCTCCAACTGAGAGCCAAATAAAGCTTTTCTTTTTTAAATTATTTTTGGCACACATTTTTCACAACAATAAAACAAGTAACTAATATAATTTTTCCTTTGGAACTGTTAAAATCACTAATATGCCACATGCTGTATACTAATGAAAATGCAGTGTTTAATAACTAGAGGAAAGAGCTAAGTGTTCTAGGAGGAATTATGTGAGAGCAAAAGTCTGGACACAGCTGGCAAGCTAACTAAATTAAACACTTATTGGTAACCCCAAGTGGTATGTTCCAGAAAGTCATAAGCAAACTAACAGGAGGAAAAACAAAGCAAAATCTCCAAAATCTATATTCCAGACCTGCTTACCCAGATGCCCTTATTCTTCAGAAATGGTTTATCCTCCCTAGTTAGAGCAATTCTTTCTTCCTCCTCTAATCTATTCCCTCTTTGAGATCTAGATCCTTCCCTCTCAGAATATTAGGCCTTTAACAAAAAGACTGAGCTATAGAACAGCCCCACCGCAAGTAACCATGTGCCAGCAGGAGCCAAGGGTATCTTTATGAGAATAAATTCTAAGGATGCTTTTTATAAAAGGAGCTGGAAGCAAGATTGGGAAGGAAAGGTTTGCTACCTTGTGTACACATTTCTAAAATACAAAAGCAAGGGTCCCCAGAAGACTGTATAGACTTCTCATTAAGATAGTCCCTATAATTGTGAAAAAGTGATAGCCATTGTGCTATGATGTTTTATTCCCCCAAAGTTTATGTCCCCAGAAGAACATATCCCATGGAAATTAAATCAGTAAAACACCATACATTCATAGGTAGAAAGAGAGAGAGGAAGGGAGAGAGAAAGAGAGAGAGAAGAGGAGGAGAGAGAGAAAGAGAGAGAGAGAAGAAAAAATATTCTTCATAGGTGCTGGAAATAGTTCTGCCTTTGCTAACACACTAAGATCCAAGAGCTAAATTTGTAAATTTGTATTATCAGGCTATCATACTGTCATACACTGCTACATTCTACTTCCCAGTAATACAAAAATGTTAGCTATGAATGGAACTCAGCACAGCTCTAGGGTCTTATCAGACTAGAATAGAGAAGGAATAAATGAAAGGCAAGCACACAGACATCTTGAAAATACGGAAAATCTGGAATTTTGCATACTATGCTCTCTGATGGAAAAGAGAAGCTTTAGAATCCTGTATGTTTCATAGTTACACAGAGAGGCATGAAGACAGTGTTATTCCATATAGTTTAACAAGGAATTGGAGTTATTACATACAGATAAACAATGAAGTAAGGTTCATAGTAGAAGACTGGATCAAGAGAATAAGTTTAGTTAATCTTGGTATGAGCAGTCTCTGTAGGGTAGCAGTCTCTAGGCTGTAAATATCTGGAAGAGAGGAATGTATGGCAGACTTCACTGTACACACTATCAACATCTGTACGTGGACAAGAGAATGGCTTTACCATCCCTGTGAACCTCGCCATGGTGGAATAGCTTAGCCGTCTTCCCACAGGTCTGAGGCTATGGTCTTTGACATGGCCTGCTTCTGTGAGCAATACACATTCACATAGGACTTAATATACTGGGAGCTTCCTTCATTCCATACTCAGTGGAGTTTTAAGAGAATCACAAAGTTTTGTAAAACAATGTTTTGGATTTTCTGTGTCATGGAGGGTCCCTGGTATTCATTTCCACACCAGATTAGAAGAAATAGTTTAGATTTGGTAACAAAGTACACTCATAAAAACTATGACCAGTAGCGGAGACCATCCAATATGGCAGCAACCACCAACACCCTTAATGCTCTGGAGCCACTTAGGAGCCTGAAAGACTTCATGATAGGCTTCCTGGAGAGATACAGCAGGGGATAATGAGCCTGCAGGGCTCTCCCAGTATCTCTGGAACAACTGAAAATAGGCAGGTCTATTATGGTATGATGCTTTTAAAAAGTGGTTTCATGGAATTGAAGGGGGAAAAATGATGGCAGAATGGAGCAGTGTAAAGCAGAGAGAGGAGAAACTAGAGTTACCAGCAGAGGCCACAGTTGTGGAAGTGTGACTGGGGCAGACAAAGGAGCATGCTGTTGGCAAGTAGGGTCAGTCCTCTGGCCACCAGAAGGCACGGGACACCACTGGGGCTGTCCAGCCTACAGCTCTTGGAGCTGTCATTGCTGCTCAAGATGCTTGCTCTAATGGCGGGATGGGGAGCATAAGGGCCTTGGTGATGTCCTTGGGCTATAAAACAGTGGTCTTCTCCAGGGTACCTGCAGGGCAGGCTGCGCTGAGAGTAGGTTGAGGTACAGCTGTGTGGAGCTTGAGCAGGTCTGAACCCCGGACTCAACATGCCCAACCACAAGATCACCCTGACTCTCTGAAATGAGATAGCCAATATAAAGAGATGCAGAACAGATGTAGATTAAGTCCCCTCAAAAGACTTCTGTATTCTGAGATGCTTCTGCTGCTGCTGCTGCTGGCCTTGTTGATGTATTTGATCCTTGATGCAGCAAGAAGCTATGTTGCCAGAAAACATGTGAAAGACCATTATCTGTGGTGCTCACTGCCCGCTGCTATGGGCAGGGAAGCTTCTTTGGTGGTGGTGAGGTCCGCAGACTCATAATTAAGAATGAGAGACATTGAAGGCTTCTGTGACAATGCCCTCCATTTCCAGCTCCCCACCTCCAAAAAAGGAAAAAAAAAAAAAAAAGTTCAGACAAGAAGCTATTGAAGAGCGTCCTTAAACATTGTGATAAAGATGCTCTTTGTAGTTGACGGCTCTGGTGGAGATGGGGGCTTGGGAAAGCTCAGTTTTTCTCTTTAAGGGGCTGGTCACTGGGAGTTTTGATCATGCCCCAAAGAGCATATGGACAACATAAACTGTCAATGGTAGTTTTGAGAAGGTATGGCAGGGAGGGAGAGCACATGAGTGAGAGTGTTGACCAGGGAGAAACGGGAAGCAAATATGGTGAAATTTTCAAATGATTAATATAAATATTGTGATGGAGGAAAAAAATATGGTCAATAGAAAGGAGCATAAGTGGATCAGAAATCCAAAAAAATAAAGTGTGGTAATATTACTCTCATCAGAATATATTACAGCCAGAGAGGGAAATTATCAGATATTTCTATCAGATTATATTGGGATGAATGTCCAATACTGGGAGAAACCCTCTGATCTGTTTTCTCTAGTGAAGAAAAAGGTAAAACCTTGATTATTTACAGACAGAGCATGGAGATTCTACCTAGAAAACCTGGAGAAAAGATGTAGCTCGGAGTTCCCTGATGATTCAGTTTACTCCAGCCGATTAGAATTGATGATTTCAGCTACTGTTCGGCTCACTGCTTACAGATAGTATTTGCTACTTTTTTTTTTTTGGTATTTTTGTTGATAAACAGAGAGGAAAAATACTTGTAAATTACACAAAGCAGAGGTTGATGAACCGTTTAGCATTTGCATGGTGCCTAACAATTGATCAGTATGGCAAAATGCTGCCGGCAAAGCACCTGGAGTGACGAGGTGTGGCCTGCTGGTGTCTGTGTAGGGTTTCCCACCTTGTACGTCTCTTTCAACTATGTCACATGAATAGATCTTGAAAACTTTAAGAAAAAAAAAAGCAGAAATATAAGCAAGATAGTCTTTAGTCTTGAAGCGAGCAAGAAACAGGTTTGTCATTACCACATATCAGAAAGAGCCCATGAAACACCCAGTATTTTAAAGGTTTAGGGTATACTCAAATTATTTCCTTGTCCCAAAGTAGCATATGTGTTCAGTGGTCAAATCAGTTCTCACCTCGCCTCTAATTAGAAGAGATGTGATGGGAATATCAAAAAGGGCCACTCTTTTTCACTCTTCCCGTCACTTTGATCAAATACCAGACTGAAGAAATTTATGGAGGTGCATTCATTACTTTTGCTGTGACAAAACCCCATTTCTTGTTTAAACTGCATGTAGTAGAGGTTTTGACTGACAGCGTTAGAGAGAGAAGTCTGCTGCGAGCAAGGCGTGGCACTGCAGTAGTAGCTATGCTCATGGCAGTGCCCTCTACAGCACAGCTTCCTTCATCCAGGTGGATGAGGAAACAAACAGAGGTGGGACAAGAAGAAGGTCCAGGCTGTCTCCTTCAAGGACCACCCCGGTTGGCTGTGTCTGCAAGATGGGTGTCATACCTCCAACATTCCACAAGTTCTCCAAACAGCGCTGTTAATCAGGCTCAAATGTTCAGGCAAATGACCATGAGAAGGATATTTCATATTCAAAAATGGGTTTAGCTAAATAAACTTTAAGGTTCATTGTTGGTATGAATAAATGGGTATATTTTAGGAAAGCTGATAGTATATTTAAATAGAAGCTGACTTGGCTCACAAGTAGGTTAAAAATACTAACAAGCTAACAGATTTCTGCAGTCATCATCAATGCTGATTGAGGATTTGCACTTAATCCCAGCATTTCTGTTACCTATCAATAAACAATAAATCACTTCAGTATCATGGCTTAACCAATGACCTTTTATTTTAATGCCCTGGTGTGCTGATAGATTTCAGCTGGGAAGTCTAATGTGGGACTTCTTACATGGATACATTCAGTTCGTGATTGAAGAAGATAAAACTGGACCACATACCCAAGACATGATTTTCACTCCCATGGCAGTACCATTAGCTCTGTTGGTGAGGACAATTTTAGTTTGTCTGAGGGACTCTCTATAGACCATCCATTTGCAGGTAATGTGGAAAGGCTCATAGCATATGGTCTTAAAATGTAATATATCATGACCCTGAATTGCTCCAGTACAGGACTTCCGATGAAATTCACCAGCCTTTCAGTAAATAAACCTTCAAAAATGATAGTTGATTGTTGAGAGTGGACCCTGTCATCTTTTTTCTTGTGCATTCTGTTTTGCACCATCAAATATAATGGTTGTTGTAAAATCCCATGACAGACTAAGTAACTTCTCATGTTTATGTAGTTGAAGAAAGGTTTTTTGTTTGTTTTATCAGAAACGGACATTATATCTTGTCAAATGAATCATCATGTGGGTTTTTATTTTGCTTTAGTTCCTAAGTGTCGGTATGATATTGGTAGTCCGTTTAGTATCTAATTAACCATATATTTTATAATAAACTCTACTTGATTATAAAGTTTTATTATTTTATAGATACTTGGATTACAATTTCCAAGAAATTGTTTAGAATATTTTAGCATATATAATGCATATGTATGCATCTCCTTCAATAATGGTGAACTAAATATTTATGGAATGTTTTTGTATGGTTAAGTATCCAGAAAATTGTGCTTTAAAAGACATGTTGGAAGCCAGTTCAGTGGCAACACACCTGTGATCTCATCACTCAGGGAGGCAGAGTCAGGCAGATTTCTGTGAGTTTGAGGACATCCTGGCCTACAAAACAAGACCAGAACAGCCAAGCCTACACAGAGAAACCCTGTAAATAAATAAAGTAAATATTGAAGTAAATAAATAAAACAAAAAAGCATGTTGGAGGTATTCTACTCTCCAGTTTTCTGGAACAGTTTTTATTAGTTTAATATAATTAAGTCTTTAAACATTTGGCATTGTTTACAAATGGATGGAATCACTATCTAAATGCTTTTTATACATGAACATTTTTTTATAAATAAAAAGCAATTTTTTATTAATAATAACACTATTTTTGTTACATTTTCAAGTGATTTTTGGTAGATTGCATCTTTCATAGGATTCAACTCTTTAAAAGTATCTATATTGGTTATAAGCCTAGTGCAGCACAATCAGATCGCGTTAACGAGGTCTAGATAAGAGGGCTGTGGGCTGTCCAAGAAAAGTGGCTGGAAATGAGAACATCTTAGCATAGCGCACTTAATACACACGAGAAAGACGCCGCTGTACCAACTGAATACTTGTAATTAGTAGCAACCTTGGACACCGGGAATTTGTTCTGTGATAGACTATCTTTGATTCCCTCTTGATTGGGCTCCTCTCTCTTATCTCTTGGTATTTATGCAATGGGTCAGGATACAGACCTATATTGAGTATACTTTCTGGTCCTATCTCACAAGGATATGAATCAACACCTTAGCAGAAAATTATGACAGTGAACTTTCACCTTAAAAAATGCACTGTGATAAAAACTAATGTAACATCTATCTGATTCTACCTTCCTCAGTGTAGTAATCTAGTAAGCATCATTACATTACACCAAGTGATCTATACTTTAACAAGGAACGATATAACCATGGGGTCAATTGGTCCTACCATGCAATCTCATAATGTGCCGTTTAAAACCACCAGCCGAAGAGAGCAATTATCTGCCTTCCTGTAAGTGTTGATGAGAGTTCCTGATGGAGGAAGACATATCCCCAGATCCTTCCAAATAATATATATATACCTACAACAATGGCGTTGATCTTAGCAAGTAGAAAACATAGGGTTAAGAACAATAGTGATGTCAGAGAGGTCCAGGTTACTCATTCCTAGTGTCTGTTAGAAGAATTTGTTACAGCCAAGAGATTGCCCGGAGCCTCAGAAGCAATTGGACTTTTAAGTGTTAAGGACTTCTGATTGTATTGTGAAAGCACTTAGTATTATGAGATGACTGTGAGCCTATGGGGACAAGTGATGGAAGGTTATAACTTATAAGCAATATATTTTGGTGTAAAGTTGACAAGGAGTAGACTTCACAGCTTCAGGCTTTTCTGATCTAGGAGTTCTTATTTCCCAGAGGGTATATTACTATACCAGAATAGATACACAAATCCCCACTAGATTTAAAAACATGTGTGCTTCCTGGGCATGTTTTGTTCTCCATAAACTTGGAACAAGAAGTTATAAAATGAGTTCATATACTGGCAAAGGCAGTCAGTCCTAATATTTTGAGTATTTAAGGCTGCTGCTGCGTGATAAGGATAGAGAGGGACTGTGGTTACAATGCATTTTGAGATTCTTGATACTCACACGCATAGTTGTGTGTGTGTGTGAAAATACAGCTACTTAGTTTTGAGTCTCAGTCAATCAAAGAGGGAGGGGAAAATAAACTCCATGTACCTCATTACTGTGACGCCATACATGACAATAAGTGACTTAAGGGAAGGAAGGGTTTGTTTTGGCTTACAGTTTTAGGGTAACTGTACATCACAGTTGAGAAAACATGCCAGTAGTCAAGGAAAGCACAGCTGTAGGATGAGAGGCTGACTAGCCATATGGAGCTCACCAACAGAAAGCAGAGGGTGAGAACACTTTGCTCAGCTAGCTTTCTCCTTTATATACTCAGGAACCTCAGCCTATAGAAAAGTGGTACCTATATCAGGGTGGGCCTTCAAAGGTCAATAAACTTAGCCTAGATAATACACTATAAACACACACAGAGACTTGTCCATGATGATTTTTGATTCTATCAAAATGACAACAATAACCAATACAACTCAATACCAAAATATATTGCTTCTAAGCCATAACTTGCCTACACTTGTTCATATAAATCCATTGCCATCTCATAATGTGAAATGCAATCACTTCAAAAGTCTTCAACATTTAAAAAATTCCAGAGTCCATATTGCTTCTTCTGAGACTCAAGGTAATCTCACATCTCTAAGAACCCACAACATAAAAATCAAGCTACATAAGTCTAATATACAATGGAACATAGTCAACATTACTCTTTTAAAAAAGTGAACTAGGAAATTTTTAATTCAGCCCCACTCAAGTTGTTGGTAGATGAGCAGCAAGCAACCATACTTTTTGCCAAAATGTATGAAAAATGACATCTATCTCAGTTTCAGCCAGAGCTCTTGGTTCCCCTCTGAAATTTCGCAAGCCAGACTTTGAGCATTCACATTTATCCTGGCATTTTGGTAGTCTAAAAATCCCATCAGAATACTCTTAGTACAAGTTTTAGGGCTTTTCTAGGCAAATATTCCTAGAATCCCACATGCTTCCCACATACAAATTCCAAAGACTTAAAAACAACATGGTCAGGCTATCAGTGGCCTTGCTTTCCAGTATCACTTTTCTGGTTTGGTTATGTTTGCCCTTGCTGTGACTACATACCTGACAAGAAGCAAGCAAATAGAGGAAAAATTTTGGTCTACAGTTCAGAGAGATACAATCAAAATTTTGTCAAGGATGTTATGGCAGCAGGTAGGAAGACACGGCAATAAGGAATGCTTGGTAGCAGGAATAAGCTAATATCCTCTCACACTGCATTCACTGTCGGGAAGCAGAAAACCATGACTATGGGTACTCAAGTCACTTTATTCCCTTTGTACAGCTTGGGACTGTAACTGATCTGTCACCTGAATTTTTATTTCCATCTCGTTTAACATAGCCTAGAAAGAATCTCACAGACATGCCTGATCACTTTTGTCTTTGGTGATTTTAGATAAATTGTCAAGATTAACCATTACATTGGTGTAAATGTTATCCACATAAAGCAGAATTGAGTGGGAAAGTGGCTTGTCAAAAATTAGTTATAATGTAAGTATTTATTGAAGAATTATAAGCCACAGAGTAAATCTGTTGTCCTTAAAAATTTTGCATGGAATTTTGGCAAATCACATTCCTGAAGAAGATAGTCCTTCTGCTGTCAACATGAGTGTTTCAGTAGTGGAGGGAGAGTAATGTAGTTTATGCAATGGAACTCCTGATTACCTTCTCAAATCCTATTTAATTTGAGGAATGTTTAGTTTCTGCTTGTGCTGGTGACAATAACTCAAACCTGTTTTACATGCATCAAAATCCTCTCTGCCAAATGCTTTCCAGTTTGGGACAGTAGCTATATTCTACCTTCATTGCTCCTTAACATAGAGGTCACTGAAGATAACTCAATGTTTTACCTGCTTCTGCCTGGGCTGAACTTAACAGCACAGTTTTTCATAAAATATCATGCTGGGATCAGAATAGTTACTCCTACTCCAAATACCGTTTCCATACCTTATTTTACTTCCTTCGTGGCCTTTTTGGATCATTATCTCAATGAACGTGTTGGATAAGAATCCTTACCCAGAATTCAGTTCTAGAGAGCTAGATCTTAAAATCCTGACAAGTAAGTCAACATAATAGAAGCCCATGTGGTAGATCCATGGAAGAACTGAAAACAGTGGCAGAAATGTCAAATTATTCATGATTAATAGTTCTCCGTAGGTTTGCTCAATAGAGACACATTATAAATATCTACAAAATTACTAAAGAAAACATTGAACTTCAACGTAACTACATAGAAGCAGCCCAGATAGTGCATTTGATTAGAATGTGAATGGGGGGTTTTCTCAGGAAAACCTCTGGCCATCTCCAATTGTCAGAGTTGTTCACTTTCTCTGTGGGTTGTGGGATTCATCTCCCTAGGTTACAACTGATTCAAGGTGATAACCATTATAAAGAGATAAACTTCCTCCAAACATCTTCAATATCCAATATAGATATAGAAAACATGCACATCCTAGTTTTATTAATCTATTCTTTGCTCCACCTGTTTGCATTTGATTTTAGGAAGCTATGATAGTTAAGTCCATGTGTCAGCTTAGCTGGCCGATTGTAACTGATCATTCAGCTAAACATTAACATAGGTGTTTCTGTGATGACATTTTGTAGATAGATAAAACTGGCCACCAGCAAACTTTAAGGGAATTATCTTCAATGATCTGAGTGAACAGATCTGATAAGCAAAAGGCCGGAAAAATGAATCTAAAGGCTTCTTGAGAGACAAAAAAAACTGTGTGAATATCAAAGCTTAAGTGTCTTTAGGGGAGTCTTCAACCTTAGTCCGCTCCCCAGGCACAGCACTGTCCACTCCTGCAATCCCACAAACCAACTGCATAACATAGTATACAGCGATATCAGGGCTAGAAGCTATAAACTTTATCTCATTAACCTAATGATTCAAAACTAGCTAGAACACAAGAGTAAATTGTTATGTAAATCATTTGGCCAGATGACAAAAATTGAGTTTAACCCCTCTATTTTGATAAATCATATTGCTCTAATATGCATATAATTTCCATACGAAATTTGGAACATAGTATCTTGTTCTTTTCTATCAAATGCTTACATGTGCATTATGCTGTGCCTTGAAGACTGATTCAATCTGTATTTTAAGTAAGTTTGGTTTTATTCCTAAATGTAAACTTCAGAATTGCATTATATATACAAGAATACGAAGCTTGATATTAGTTTCAAGCCTGATATTAGTTTCATCCCACAAACTGATGACAACCCGTAGATCTAGCATTTTCTGATCAAGAGCTTTATGGGAATTGATTCTTGTGCTATCAGCAATTAATTGCATGTTTATTAAGATGTAAGTATATCCAAATAGCTATTGTCCATCACAATGTTTATGGGTCATGATATTCTGTAGTAGAACAGGTCAATTTAGTTGAGAGCTTGTACATGATATTCTAAGATTATATATTCTCTAATGATTATAATGAAGTAAAATGTACATAATGATATTACTATCACTTAGTGTTTTAGCTGAATAGTGTTAGTTCAGAAATCTGTCAGTTTGAAGTAAGCTAGAGATATCATTGTTAGCCTCATTGATTGTAGAACTGTAGGTGTGCATTTCTATTTGACAGAATGTCAGATGTCAGATAATTTGCTGTGATACCGTAACTCAATTAAAATAATGACATATTAGATTCCATAAGCAAGAAACAAGACTAGAGCATGAAAATTACTCTAGAGTTCTGGCTTCATTCCCAGCTCAGTCAATATCTATTACAAATAAATAATCTCATGCCTATTTTACTTTCTCTCTATATAAATCATACATGCTAGGAGTTCTTACATTAAGCTCTCAAAGCAAGTTGTAAAGATTAAGATGCTAATGTTTGTAAAGATGTTTGCAAATCCTGTATCATAAATTATCATGTGAGGGTTTTGCTTATACAGTTACAGTTAAGTAAATAAAAAGAATTAGAGAAAGCATGTTTAATCATAACAAAATGGAAATAAAGCAATGCTGATGTAACTCTCACCCCTCACACATTCATGATAGCTAGGTCTTTTGTTCATTTTCAAAGTTCAAGTGAAAGATGCAATATTAAAAAAGATAGCAACTTTCATATATTATTACTATTATAATAAAATGAGAGTGCGAACACTTTAAAATCTTGGAGTTATGACTTAATATAAGAAAGTTATTATCTAATGTAAGTCAAAATCAAATATTTATTTGTAGACTTAATGTTCCAAATATCTTTAATTATTGTCCCATATCAACTCTCAGAAAAATATTACCCAGTTTTCATTTTACACTGTGACAATTCATCAAACCAATAGCTTTGATGCTGTGAATCTCTAACACAAACTCTTTGCTAGTATTTACTTTAGTTCTTGGCCCAGTATATTTTCTTTCAATTCCACTTTTTACTTTTCTGTGACTAATTTAACTAAATAATTTAAAGTGATGTTAGATAAAGAACAATTTGAACAAAATACATGAAGTTTTAAAGTCCAGAAAAATATAGACTTAGTATTAAAAATGAAATAATATCTAGGAGGAAATTTGTGAGAAATTTTGTGTCATTATATTCAATACTTTAGATAAATAAATGCTCATGTGAGTATTATTTAATTATAACAATTCTCAGTAGGTATCACAAAAGTAATGACAAAATGAATTATGCTTTCTGAATACAATAGAATTACTATTTGCATTGTTAATTTTAAATAATTTAACACCATGAAAGATAGTTACATATTTTACTATATTTAAAATGCTAGAATCCAAACAAAATAAAGGATATTAAATTTTTCAAAAGTACATAAAGACCCATCGTAGTCACAGGAAATTAGAATAGTTTTTATTTTCTATATATTCTTATACTTTCTATATATTTCTATTATATTTTCTATATATTCTCAATCATATGTTCAGTCATTCTTCAATTCAATAATAGCTTAAGATAAAATAATCCATTTTTGATTAGTTCATCTTTAAAAACCTCTTTTTGTGGTTTCACAACACTCGATTTACATCAAAACATGCTACATATTTAGACATATTTTATTGTTATATTTACTTAACTCATTTAAAATAACATGTACTTCTTGAGTTCTTCATATATTCTAGATATGAGCCCTCTGTCAGATATAGGGTTGGTGAAGATCCTTTCCCAGTCTACAAGCTGTCGTTTTGTTCTGACTTAAGTGTCCTTTGCTTTACAGAAGCTTTTCAGTTTCATGAGGTAACACTTCTTGATTGTTGATTTTAGAGCCTGTGCTACTGGTGTTCTGTTCAGGACGATGTCTCCTGTGCCAAAGAGTTCAAGGTTTTTCCCCAATTTTTCTTCTAACAGATATAGTGTGTCTGGTTTTATATTGAGGTCCTCGATCCACTTGGACTATAGTTTTGTGCAGGGTGCTAAATATGGCCCTATTTGCATTTTTCTACAAGTAGATATCCAGTTAGACCAGCACCATATGTTCAAGATGCTGTCTTTTTTTTTCCAGATTATATAAAGAACTCAAGAAGTTAAAAAGCAACAAATCAAGTATTCCAATTAAAAAAATGTGGTACACAGTTAAACAGAGAATTATCAATAGAAGAATAGCGAATGGAAGAGAAACGCTTGAAGAAATGCTCACTGTCCTTTGTCATCAGGGAAAAGCAAATCAAAATGACCCTGAGATATAATCTTATAAACATCAGAATGGCTAAGATCAAAATCTCAAGTGACAATTCATGCTGGAGAGGATTGGAGAAAGAGGAACGCTCCTCCATGTTTACATTCAACATGCAGGTTGAATGTAAACTTGTACAACTTTGGAAAGCAATAGGGAGATTTTTCAGAAATTTAAGAATAGTGCTACCTCAAGATCCAGCTATAGCATTCTTAAGCATATATCCAAAATACGCTCAAGTACACAACAAGGAAATTTGCTCAACCATGTTCAGAGCAGTTTTATTCATAATAACCAGAATCTGGAAACAACCCAGATGTCCCTCAACTGAGGAATGGTTACAGAAAGTGTGGTACATTTACACAAGGGAATACTACTCAGCAATTAAAAACAAGGAAATCATGAAATTTTCAGGCAAATGGTGGGAACTAGAAAAGATCATCCCGAATAAGGTATCATAGAAACAGAAAGACACACATGGTATATACTCACTTATAAGTGGATATTGGACATATAAGACAGGATAAACATACTAAAATCTGTACACCTAAGGAAGCTCAGCAAGAAAGAAGTCCCTGGGTAAGATGATCAATCCTCACTCAGAAAAGCAAATGGAACAGACCTCAGAAGAGGGAGAAAACAGGGAACAGGACAGGAGCCTGCCACAGAGGGCATCTGAAAGACTCTACCCATCAGGTATCAAAGAAGATGCTGATTGAACATCTTACCCCATGTCCGCTCTATTGATTATCTTTTTTAGGTGTATAGATTTCATTATGTTTATCATATCTTATAGGTCTATATAAGTGAGTATATCCCATGTTTGTCTTTCTCCTTCTGGGATATTTCACTCAGAATGATCTTTTCTAGATCCCACCATTTGCCTGCAAATTTCATGATTTCCTGCTTTTTGATTGCTGAGTAGTATTCCATTGTATAAAAATACCACAATTTCTGTACCCATTCCTCCGTTGATGGACATCTGGGTTGTTTTCAGGTTCTGGCTATTACAAATAGAGCTGCTATAAACATGGATGAGCAAGTATCCCTTTTGTGTACTTGAACAAACTTTGGGTATATACCTAGCAGTGGTATAGCTGGGTCTTGAGGAAGCACTATTCCTATTTGTCTTAGAAAGCGCCAGATAGCTTTCCAGAGTGGTTGTACCAGTTTACATTCCCACCAGCAGTGGAGGAGGGTTCCCCTTTCTCCACAACGTCTCCAGCATGTATTATCGCTTGAGTTTTTCATCTTGGCCATTCTGATGGGTGTAAGGTGATATCTCAGGGTCATTTCCTCGTTTAGAAAGACAGATGGGATGTGCATTGAACGTATGACAGGAGTCTACTGAGTGCATCTGAAAGACTCTAACTAGCAGTGTTTTCAAAGCAAAGACTCATGACCAAACCTTTGGCAGAGTACAGGGAATCATAAGAAAGAAGGGGAGTTAGTCTGATGGGGAAAGGATAGGAGCTCCACAAGGACCAAATATATCTGGGCACAGGGGTCTTTTCTGAGACTGACATTCAACCAAGGACCATGTATGGATATAACCTAGAACCTCTGCTCAGATGTAGCCTGTGGTAGCTCAGTAACCAATTGGTTTCCCAAAGTGAGGGGAACAAGGACTATTTCTAACAGGAACTCAATGACTGGCTCTTTGGTCTCCCCACCCCCAAAGGGAGGAGCAGTCCTGTTAGGCCACAGAGGAGGGCTTTGCAGCCAGTCCTGAAGATACCTGATAAAACAGGATCGGATGAATGGGGAGGAGGTCCCCCCTATCAGTGGACTTGGAAAGGGGCATGGTGGAGATGAGGGAGGGAGGGAGGGACTGGGAGGGAATGAGAGATCGGGACACGGCTGGGATACAGAGTTAATAAAATGTAACTGATAAAAATAAAAAAAAATAAAAAAGAAAGACCTGGAGGGGACAGGAGCTCCACAAGGAAAACAACAGAGCTAAAACACCTGGGCCCAGGGGGCTGTGTAGAGACCGATACTCCAACCAAGGACCATGGAGAGAGAGGGCCTAGACCCCTGTTCAGAGGAAGCCCATAGGCTTTGTTCAGTTTCCAAGTGGGTTTCCTAGTAAGGGCTACAGAAGCTGTCTCTGACATGAACTTAGTGGCCAGCTCTTTGATCACCTCCCCCTGGTGGGGGGTTGCAGCCTTGCCAGGCCACAGAAGAAGATGATGCAGCCAGCCTTGATGAGACCTGATAGGCTAGGGCCAGATAGAAGGGGAGGAGGTCCTCCCCTATCAGTGGACTTGGGAGGGGCATGGGAGGAGATGAGGGAGGCAGGGTGGAGGTGGGAGGGGAGGAGGGAGGAGGCTGCAGCAGGGATACAAAGTAAATAAATTGAAATAAATAAATAAATAAATGAATTTTAAAAAATAAAAAAAAAGAATGCTGGTTTAGGCAACTGTATGCCGAGATAAACCAGAACTGGGTGCTTTATCATGTACTTTGAACTTCTGTATTGCCACCAAAATCAACACACAGCCTACATTACTTTTTTGAAGAAAAAAAAAAAAACCCTAACATTTAGATTTTTAAAAATGCACATCTTGAGATACAAATTAGCATGTATATTACAATAAAAAAAAAAACAAAACAAAGAAGATGCTGAGACTCATAGCCAAACTTTCAGCAGAGTACAGGAAAACTTATGAAAGAAAGGACAGATAGAAAGATCTGGAGGGGACAGGAGCTCCATAAGTAGAGCAAGAGAACCAAAAATTCCTGGCCCAGGGGTCATTTCTGAGACTGATACTCCAACCAAGGACCATGCGTGGAGATAACTTAGAACCCCTGCACAGAAATAGCCCATGACAGCTCAGTCTCCAAGTGGGTTGCCTAGTAAGGGAACAGGAATTGTCTCTGACATGAACTCAGTGGCTGGCTCTTTGATCACCTTCCCCTGAGAGGAGAGCAGCCTTACCAGGCCACAGAGGAAGACAATGCAATCAGTCCTGAAGAGACCTGATAGCTTAGGATCAGAGGGAAGGGAGGAGGACCTACCCTATTAGTGGACCTTGCGCAGGGCATAGGAGGAGATGAGGGAGAGAGAATAAGATTGGGAGGGCATGAGGGATGGGGCTACAGCTGGCATACAAAGTGAATGAACTGTACTTAATAAAAAAATAATTAATTAAAAAATAACATGTAGTGTTATTTCAGGACAGATGATTTCTCTAAAAGTCAACATTACACTGAAATGTAAAAAATAAGATATTCTTTTTTATTTTTTGTCATTTCACTCCTCATTTCTTTAACTTATACACTCAATAAGACCAGAAATATTTCTCAGCTTCTTTTGCGATTGGAAGATGAAAGTACCCTGTGTGTTCCAGCATTTAATGTTTGGTCCTCAATTCTGTAGTATTCAGAGGTGGGACCTTTAGGTATATGACTCCATCACGAAGAATCTAACATTATTGATGGATTGCTTTATCTTCACTTCCTAAACTGTGAGGAGTCAGAGGCTACCTGTATCTTTAAAGGGTAGATCTTATTCTGCCTGAACCCCCTCCCTCATCACCTCCACAATGTATTGCTATGTAATGAAACTAAGTGAGCAAAAATCTCTGGACTTCCCTTCTTTTCAATTTCCTTGGGAGCCAATGGGGTCAGGAAGATGTGTAAACAGGAAACTTGCTAAAGAAAATTAGTTTTAAAATTCCATAATGATACCTGATACATTGTATGCTAACTAGAAAACTAAATTCATAACAAATACGAAAAGAATATCCTCTTTTTTTTTCAGAGCAACAGTTTAATAACAAACACCCTCTATTCAACCAGTTACTATGTATTGTAACTTTTCTTATATTTTGATTAAGAAAGCACCAAGAATTTGATATTTTTTCTTTGTTCCATACCTCTTTTTCACTTTCTGTTTCAATCTTCACTCCAAGCACTTTGTACTTGAGGTGGTTAGGAAGGTAGATATTACACTTCCTAGTGTTTCAAACAGCCCGGGTTTTAATAATTTTTGCACAAAGGTAAAGCTATGATTTCTGGCTGTCGCCGTATGTTCCTCTGGATTTGGCTGGGGCCACTCCTTACTCTGTACTGGATGCTGGTGTTCATTGATTTGAGTTGATGCTTACATGTCTAACTCCTCCCTGCGTCCAATGTCTAATTCTCAGTGTGCCGAGACTGACCCGAGGGTGACTACAACCTGAGACCGAGGCTGATACAGTTTCCGTGATGGCAGCAGATGCACCGGTTTCACAGCATCTATTTGGAAAATTTCTTGGCATGTTTCTAAGTGTTCTCACCTGGAAACTGCTAATTTAATCCATCCTACGATTTTTCAAAGCCCTTGAATCTTTATCTATTAAATGATATCTTGCCTAAATATCAAAAAGTTTATCTCCAACTCCTACACAATTATTTTCTTTAACCATTTTTCCACCTTCTCACTAATATAGGAAATAACTAAAATTGCAATGGAAACACACCTTTATTAAAATGTATTTCTACTTCCTGCTACATATAGAATCATTATTTCATTTTCCTAAAATGTTTGGTTGATACACTGCTAGGTAGAGTCTTTCAGAGGCCCTCTGTGGTAGGCTTCTGTCCTGTTACTTGTTTTCTCCTACGTCCAATGCACCTCCCATTTGTCTTTCTAAGTGAGGATTGATCAGCTTACCCCGGGTCCTCTTTCTTGTTTCAAAGCAGTTACTAAAACTCATAACCAAACTTTCAGAGTGCAGGGAATCATATGAAAGAAGGGGGAGTCTGTATGACATGGAAAGGATAGGAGCTCCACAAGGACCAAATATATCTGGGCACAGGGGTCTTTTCTGAGACTGACACTCCACCAAGGACCATGTATGGATATAACCTAGAACCTCTGCTCAGATGAAGCCCGTGGTAACTCAGTAACCAATTGGTTTCCCATAGTAAGGGGAACAGGGACTATTTCTGACAGGAACTCAATGGCAGGCTCTTTGACCTCCCCACCCTCCAAGGGAGGAACAGTCCTGCTAAGCCACAGAGGAGGACTTTGCATCCAGTCCTGAAGATACCTGATAAAACAGAGTCAGATGAAAGGGGAGGAGGTCCCCCCCATCAGTGGACTTGGAAAGGGGCAGGGAGGAGATGAGGGAGGGAGGGTTTGGGAGGGAATGAGGGAGCGGGATACAGCTGTGATACAGAGTTAATAAAATGTAACTAGTAATAAAAAAATAAATAAAAGAACCAAATAAAATAATGGAAACAAAAAAATAAAATAAAAAAAGTTTGCTTGAGGTGTATTTACAAACACACACAAACACACACACACTTTAAAAACGCTTGTGGAGATAATAATCATAAAGGTACCAAGCTTCATGCAAAGTGTCACAGTTCAGACTTTTCCCCATTACCCTGCCCCACTTTAAGAGTTTCATCCATTAAATACCTTTTGGAATTTTTTGACCTTTGAAGATTTATGAGTGCTGAATTGTTCACAAAAATTTCCTAAAATCAGCAAAGGTAACTAGCATAAAAAAATGCCAGCCAGGGGAGGAGGGTATTTTAAATACTCCCTCATTAATAACACTCCTTAAAAGTCAGAGCTCTGTGCATAAAAAACAAAAAACAAACAAAAAAATACAGAGCTGGGAGAAAAAAATAATCAATCCAAGTGCATGTATCAGTCAATAAACAAGAATGTTTTTTTAAAGAAAATTTATATTTCTTCCTCAATTTTCTACTTACTTATTTTTTACATACATATATTGATCACTTTTAAAGAAAATTCTGCACTACACAAAAATTTAATTAATAAGAATACTATTACTAATACTATGATGTGTTTTTCTCAATCAGAAGTTAAGAATTATTTATACATACTTTAGTTTCTAGTGAAATATGAAGAAGACAACTCAATAAAATCTAAATGTGTTCAACTAGTAGAACTAATATTAACCTGTATAATAGTATTCCTGGAATAAAAACCACATTTAAATATATGCCAAATCTAAATCTGTGTTTATGAAGTATATTCATTCCCCATATACAAGGTATCTGGTGTTTAAGGACCTGTTATCCGTGCTGCTTCTTTTAGACATTATCAGTTAATTAGTTCCACAAATTGAATTTCGTGTGTGAAATGAGATATTTAAGAACATAGAAAAGTTTCATTGTATTTGTATATATTTTTTCATTATCTGACAAAGGTAACCTAAGAAAAATTGGTTATCATCAGTAATTACTTTATGTAGTCCAAAGGCTAACTATGGAGCTGAAACCCACAAGATAAAAACAGAATTAAGAAGTAAGTTTGCATTGTATGGTTTTGGCTTCTTTGTCAAAAATCAAGTATCCATAGGTGTGTGGATTTATTTCTGGGTCTTCTATTCAATTCCATTTATCCACCATTCTGTTTCTATGCCAGTCCCATGCAGTTTTTATTACTATTATTCTGTAGTACAGCTTGAGATCAGGGTATCTCCATACCTTCAGACGGTCTGTTGTTGTACAGGATCGTTTTGGCAATTTTGGTTTTGTTTTTTGTTTTTTTCCATACAAAGCTGAGACTTGTTCTTTCAAGGTCTGTAACAAGTTGTATTAGTATTTTGATGGGAATTGCATTGAATCTGTAGATTGCTTTTGGTAAGATGGCCATTTTTACTATGTTAATCTAGCCAATCCACGAGCATGGAAGATCTTTCCATCTTCTAATATCTTCTTCAATTTCTTTCTTTAGAGACTTGAAGTTTTTTTTTTTTTTTTTTCATACAGGTTTTTTTTTTTCACACTTGCTTTATCAGAGTCACATCAAGACACTTTATGTTATTTGTGTCTACTGTGAAGGGTGTTGTTTCCCTAATTTCTTTCTCAACCCTTTAGTCTTTTGTATATATGAGGTCCACTGATTTTTTGTTGTTGTTGTTGTTTAGTTAATTTTGCTGATGATGTTTATCTGCTGAAGGAGTTCTCTGGTTGAAATTTTGGGGTCAAGATTCTTCATGCCAAAGCTGAATCAAGACCAGGAAAACCAATTAAATAGTCCTATATCCCCTAAGGAAACAGAAGCTATCATCAAAAGTCTATCATGCAAAAAAAGCCCAGGGCCAGATGGTTTCAGCATAGAATTCTACCAGACCTTCAAAGAAGAGCTAACACCAATACTCTTCAAACTATTCCACAAAATAAAAACAGAAAGAACACTACTAAACTCATTCTATGAAGCCACAGTCACCTTGGTACCTAAACCTCACAACGACCCAATAAAGAAAGAGAATTTCAGACCACTCTCCCTCATGAACATTGATGCAAAAATACTCAACAAAATACTTGCAAACCGAATCCAAGAACACATCAAAGATATCATCTACTACGACCAAGTAGGTTTCATCCCAGGCATTCAGGGGTGGTTCAATACATGGAAATCCATTAATGTGATCCACCACATAAACTGAAGGAGAAAAACCACATGATAATCTCCTTGGATGCTGAAAAGGCATTTGACAAAATCCAACATCCATTCATGTTTAAAGTCTTGGAGAGATAAGGGATACATGGCACATACCTGAACATAGTAATGGCAATATACAGCAAGCCTATAGCCAACATCAAACTCAATGGAGAGAAACTTAAATCATTCCCACTGAAATCAGGGACAAGACAAGGCTGCCAACTCTCTCCATATCTATTCAACATTGTTCTTGAAGTCCTTGTTAGAGCAATAAGACAGTTGAAGGAGATCAAGGGGATAGAAATTAGAAAGAAATAAGTCAAAGTATCACTATTTGCAGATGCCTGAGTGACCCCAAAAATTCTACCAGGAACTCCTACAGCTGAAAGATGCACACAGTATATACTCATTCATATAGACATATAATACAGTATAAACCTACTAAAATCTGTACACCTAAAGCAACTTATCAAAAGGGAGGACTCTTACTAAAATGTTCAATTCCTATCCAGAAAGGCAAAGAGGATGGACATCAGAAGAAGGAGAAAAGAGGGAACAAATCAGCAGCCTGACACAGAAGTCCTCTGAAAGGCTCTGCCCTGCAGACTATCAATGCAGATGCTGAGACTTATGGGCAACCTTTCGGCAGAGTGTAGGGAATCTTATGAAAGAAGAGGGAGCTAGAAAGACCTGAAGAAGACAGGAACTCCACAAGGAGAGCAACAGAACCAAAATATCTGAGCACAGGGGTCTTTCCTGAGACTGCTATTCCAACCAAGGACTATGCGTGGCGATAACCCCATGGCAGTTCAATATCCAAGTGGGCTCCATTGTAATAGGAACAGGGACTGTCTCTGACATGAACTGATTGGCCTGCTCTTTAATTACTTCCCCCATGAGGGAGAAGCAGCATTACCAGGCCACAGAAGAAGACAATGCAGCCTCATTGAGACCTAATTGACTAGGGTCAGAAGGAAGGAAAATAAGACCTCCCCTGTCTGTGGACTTGGGGAGGGGCATGCATGCAGAGGGTGGAGGAAGGGAAGTATTGGGACAGAGGAGGGAGGGAACCATAGGGGGAATACAAAGTGAATAAATTGTAATTAATAAAGATTTTTTTAAAAAAAGAAACTTTGGGGTCACTCATGTATATTATCATATCATCTGCAACAAGTGGTGCTGGTCTAACTGGAGGTCTACCTGTAGAAAAATGCAAATAGGTCTGTTTTGGTATAATGTTTTTTTGAAATGTATACACCTTACCCTTGTTCATTCAAATGCTGATTTCTCTCTCCCACTCTTTGGTTTCAACCTGGACTTTGCATTGTGATACTTATTCTAAGCACCACCTGTCTCAACTTTGTGTAAACTTGACAAAATAAAACAAACAGCTACAATGTTGAGCAATGGAGAGGAAGGAGTAGGTTGAAGAGGGGAGGAGCCAGAGGACAGGAAGGAGTGGCAGGCAGAGGAGGAGAGAGAGAGAGCAGAAGCTGGGAGAGAAAGGCTAGAGGAGAGCTCTTGGAATGACCTGGTGAATGAACTGGACCTAAGATTTCACAAAAAGCAAGTATAATGAGTGAATCTAAATGTTAGTAAACTATGAGGGCTGTGAGGTTTAGGATGGAGTAACTATTGTCCAGCATTGTGTTCTAGGTTAACTAAATAAATCAGAGTCTTTGTGTGGTGATTTGGTTACATAGCTGTTTAGCATTAACAGCAGCCTTACTAAAAGAGAGGTCAATAGTAAATAATAACATCTAATACAACAAACGGTGCCCAACATGGGGCACTACTAAAAGATAGTTAATAGTGAATATTAATCAACTATACAACATAGATCTATATTTATCATCTGCAAAAAACTAAAGACCAAGTGGATCAAAGACCTCAACATAAAACCAGACACACTATATTTGTTGGAAGAAAAAGTGGGAAAGAGCCTTGAACTCATTGGCACAGGAGACAATTTCCTGAATAGTACACCAACAGCACAGGCTCTAAGATCAACAATCAATAAATGGAACCTCATGAAACTGAAAAACTTCTGTAAAGCAAAGGACACTGTCATCAGAACAAATGACAGGCTACAGACTAGGAAAGAATCTTCACCAACCCTATATCTGACAGAGGGCTAATATCCAGAACATATAAAGAACTCAAGAAGTTAAAAAGCAACAAATCAAGTAATCCAATTTAAAAAGGGGGTACAGAGCTAAACAGAGAATTCTCTGCAGAGGAATATCTAATGGCAGAGAAACGGTTAAAGAGATGTTCAACGTCCTTAGTCATCAGGGAAATGCAAATCAAAACGACTCTGAAATTTCACCTTACACCCATCAGAATGGCTAAAATGAAAATCTCAAATGACAACTCATGCTGGAGAGGATTAGAGAAAGGGGAACCCTCCTCCATTGCTGGTGGGAATGAAAGTTTGTACAAGCACTTTGGAAAGCAATCTGGAGCTTTCTCAGAAAGTTAGGAATAGTGCTTTCTCAAGGTCCAACTATACCACTCCTATGTATATATCCAAAAGGTGTTCAAATACAAAACAAAGACATGTTAATAGCAGCTTTATTTGTAATAGCCAGAACCTGGAAACAACCCAGATGTCCCTGAACTAATGAATGGATATGGAAGTTGTGTTACATTTACACAATGGAATACTACTCAGCAATTAAAAACAAGGAACTCATGAAATTTGCAAGCAAATGGTAAGAACTAGAAAAGATCATCCTGAGTGAGGTATTCTAAAAGCAGAAAGACACACATGGTATATACTCACTTATAAGTGGATATTAGACATATAATATAGGAAAAACATTCTAAAATTTTTACACCTAAAGAAACTAGAAGAGAACAAGGATCCTGGCTAAAATGATCAATTCTCACTCAGAAATGCAAACGGGATGGACATTGGAAGAGGGAGAACACAGGATTCAGGACAGAAGCCTACCACAGAGGGTCTCTGAAAGAACCTATCCAGCAGTGTATCAAAGCAGATGCTGAGACTCATAACCAAACTTTGGGCAGAGTGCAGGGAATCTTATGAAAGAAGGGGGTGACAGAAAGACCTGGAGAGGACAGGAGATCCACAAGGAAAGCAACAGAACCATGAAATCTGGGCACAGGGGTCTTTTCTGAGACTAATATTCCAACCAAGGACCATTCATGGATATAACTTAGACCCCCCTGCTCAGAAGTAGCCCATGGCACCTCAGTCTCCAAGTGGGTTGCGTAGTAAGTGGAACAGGGAATGTCTCTGACATGAACTCAGTGTCTGGCTCTTTGATCACCTCCCTTTGAGGGAGAAGCAGCCTTACTAGGCCAGAGAGAAGGACAATTCAGACAGTCCTGATGAGACCTTATAGGCTAGGGTCAGATGGAAGGGGAGGAGGATCTCCCTTATCAGTGGACTTGGGGAGGGCATGGGAGGAGAAAAGGGAGTGAGGGTGGGATTGGGAGGAAATGAGGGAGGGGCTACAGTTGAGAAACAAAGTGAATGAACTGTAATTAATATAAAATAAAAATGATAGTTAAAAAAGTAAGTTTGCATTCTAACTGCTTGGGTAGGAAAGAGTCCACCAACTTCTCTTGTTCTCTTCTCAACAATAGTTACCACTAAGCAGACTCAAAGTGAAACAATGTCTGAAATCTTTTCTAAATGACTTATCAAACATAATTTCAAATTTAAACCATTACTGTGGACTACAGAATGTACAAGTCATCTCTCCAACTGCAGGACAAGTGTGCAGTTCTGCAGATTACCTTGAACTTTTTGGAATGGGTATTTTTTTTTTTTGTGCTCCAGACTTTTGAATTAGTTCCTTTAACATGAATGTTCTTCCTCTCAAGTATTTCTATATTAAGTTTCTGTTTGAAAAAAAAATGTTCAAAAATATCACAACACAGGAGAAAAATATTAGTCATCTTAGGTTATATCCCTGTTTCCAAATTTCATTACTGGCTTCAGCAAGTGGATCTGGTTAAAGCCACTGCTTAATTGTAAATAAAGATGGCACTTATTACTTGAATGATCCCAAAACTTCTAAGGTTCATTCTATGACTCATAGCTTGATGTAACCTACTCACAGAAAGATGCTTAACACTCAAAGAAAGAAATGTGAATTCACTTCAGACAAACAAGTAGTTTCATAGGCAAGTAGTTATGAAAGTGTAAGGTCAGATAAATTCAGTAAGGATGCTAAATAAACAAATCTACCCCCCCCCAAAGCTTGGTTACAAATAATCCAGAGGAATGAGAAAATCAAAGCCAAAACTAATATACAAAAGTGATTTAATGGGGTCAGATCTTGACTCTTGTCCTCTCCAGGTCTTACTGCTTCCCACTTAAAAATCTGAAAACTTGATTCGTTTCCTAAAGAAACTAATCAAGAAAGAGGACTCTGGATAAGATGCTCGGTCCTCATTCAGAAAGGCAAAGAAGATGGACATCAGAAGAGGGATAAAACAGGGAACAGGACAGGAGCCTACCACAGCAGGCATCCAAAAGACATCTATCTTAACATATATACAAGTATTGTTTAAAATATATAACTGAAAAACTGGATATATTGTTTAACTTCTTAATTTTTTTTTTAAATTTTCATACGAGGATAAATATTGGGGCCTATTGCATGCCAAGCAAGTTTCTACCTTTGCCTTAGCCTTGAAATTCACTTACTGACTCCAGTCAGTAACTGACGACTGGACTCATTATTATGCCTAGCATTGTTAATATTTGAATTTGAAAGTGTATAAATAAAATTTTACAAGTTACAAATGAAGCAAAATAAAACCTGTAAGTCCATAGATTCATGAAAACATATACAAAATACATTATTAGTATATATGAGTATTTCTCCTTTCCTTTTGAATGTAATAACTTTATTATTACATGCTACTACTTGGTTACAGTTTTCAAACTACTTTAATATTATAGAATATTCATTTACAGTGCTATTATATATTACTCAAAACAACAATATTAGCAGCCAAGCAAGTAAAAATATTTTAAACTTCTGAACTATACTAAAAATGTCTGATAGACTCTGGAATATTTCCCAGAAAGAATCCATTGAATTCAGGTTACCATGGTGATTAGCAAAAATGTGGAATGAAGTTCATTTTGTGATAATTGCTACATATTTGCAGCTGAAGAGCATCTTTCAGTTCCAGTACCAGACTTTGAGACCATAATAATAGCTCTGCAATCTGAGTTGTATATTTAAACCTATAATACTCCCTAGACAAATCCATTTCTGTCCAGATTCCTTTTTTTTTTTTGTGGTGACCAACATGGTAATTTTAAAGAATGTATTCCTATTTATTGTAATTTTTTTGTGCATAGTTGAGATAACTTTTACAAAACAGCTTATAGTGTACCTAAATCAATTCACAGATAAAGGAAGAACATTTTATTTTGTGTTAAGACCTCTTTTCCCTTTAGGACAAAAGCTGAATTTATTTTTGAGGAAGTTGAATACTCTTGCTTTATAATTACTTCTGAAGAAGTTCATGGTTTAATGCCAATTTTTGTGAATTAATAATAAGTTCTGATAAATCATGCCAAAATCAGGAAGTTAGTGCCTTGAAAAATCTCTTTAACTCCTTGGTGTTAGGTAAAATTAAAATTCCCAATGTAACAAGTTGTTAAATGATATCAAATCATATTTAGTATTAAGTATTATAATAAGAATATATAAATAATGCTGATGATTTTTGACCTGAATCAAGATTCTGAAAAATTATAATAACATTCTTTATGTATATACTACTTTGGTTTCTTGGAGTTTATGATTTTACAATACTGTCCTAGTTTTTAAGAACCGTCAAAATAAATATAACATCAAGTATAAAAGTGACACAGTGAGCCAGTGACACAACTCACTCAATCCTCCCAATAACATGAAAAAAGAAACTACTGTTATTAGTCATTGGTAGGTGATGAAATCATGACACAGAGAAATGTAACTAGCTTAACATTACATAAGGTATAAAAACACTAGAAATCAGCCTGAGGCAAGGAGCCCTAGCATCCTCACTTATACATCTGATGGTATATGGCTGACCAAGAAGTAGTTTCATCCCCAATTAATAGAATCAGAAGTTGAGCTCCAAAGAACCCAAAGAAACCAAAAATTCCAGGACTATCGATCAACAAAACTGGAATTTAGGTCTATTTTTTCCCCCAAAAGACCGATAAGTGCTCTATTACAACTCCTGTTCTTAAAGTTGAAAGTAAGTTAGTGTCCTTTCTGCTTTATCATTTGGGAAATATAATAAGTTTAATTGTAAAATTTTCACCTTAGCCACAGCCTTCATAATAGATTCCCCTGCCATTTATTTGTGTAATACCTTTCCTAAATCTTACCTTTTCTTTCTTTCTAGCTTCTTTCTTTCTTTCTTTCTTTCTTTCTTTCTTTCTTTCTTTCTTTCTTTCTTTCTTTCTTTCTTTCTTTCTTCGTTCATTCCTTCATTTCTTTCTCTCTTTTCCTCTTTCTTCCTGTTGTTGTTTTGAGACAGAGTTTCTCTGTGTAGCCTTGGCTGTCCTGGACTCGCTTTGTAGACCAGGTTGGCCTCAAACTCACAGAGATCTGCCTACACATCTACCTCCCTGACTGCTGAGATTACAGTCATGAGCCTTTTCTTATATTAAATGCATATTATTATATATAAAATACATTGCATATTTATTATTTGTATTCATATCTCAGCAGATTGGAGTGAGCCTGTCATTACCTGTGGAGTCAGCTCAGCCTTCAATGTTAAAGTAATTAAAACTAATTATAACAACCATTTCCAAATTAAGGAAAAAGTAAAGAGAAATATAGCCTGGCCCAGCTTCAGAGGATCAGAAGTTCAACTTTTCATGTAATAAACAAAAGTGCAATAAGGAAGGACTTTAAATACCCAATTGTTTCCTAGTACCTAACATCAGTGGGCTCACTAAGTCTGAAATCATATAATTATTCATATAAGTGATTAAACAGAGACCATGTGAACTGCAGATCATTTATGTAAGATAAGTGCAGTTGAAATAGGTGTCCATATCCTCACAGGAGACCTGTTGCAGGTCTCCAGCGTGGGGGTGACGTTAGCTGAGAATCCTAGCAGAGAGGGACATGGAGACTGAAGTGATCCACCTCCTAGCCAGGCAGGAATTCCAGTGGAGGGAGGCTGACACCAACCTCCCCACAAAACTTTTGAAACAAAATTTGCTCTCCCTACAAGATGTGCAAGGATAAAGATGGAACAGAGATGGCGGGAATGGCCAACCATTGACTAGCGCAGTCTGAGACCCACTCAGTGCGAGAGAGCCAAACCCTGACACTATTAATATTACTCTGCTATGCTTGCAAATAGGAGCCTACCATAGCTGAGAGGCTTCATCCAGCAGAGGATTGAAACATGTTGAGATTCACAGCCAAATATGAGATGGAGCTCAGGGAGTCTTGTGGAAGTGTGTGGGGAAGGATAGAAGGACCCTGGAGGGAACACGAACTCCACAAGAAGACTAACAGAGTCAACTAACCTAGGGCCATGGAGGCTCACAAAGACTGAACCACCAACAAAAGAGCATGCATGGACTGGACCTAGGCTCCCTATGTTGATGTAGCTGATGGACAGCTTGGTCTTCATGTGGGTTCCCTAGCAAGTGTAGCAGAGGCCATCTCTGACATGGACTTTGTTCCCTGCTTTTGGATCCCTTTCTTCTATCTGGTCTGCCTTGTCTGGCCTCAGTGGAAAGGATCTGCTTAGTCCTGATACAACTAGATGTGCTGGGGTGAATTGGTGAGAGACACTCACCTTGTCTGAGGAGAAGGGGAGTGGGAAAGAGAAAAAGAGGGTGGAAGTGGGGCTGGGAGGAAAGAAGAGAGGGGGGCTTCAATCGGGAATAAAGTGAATACATAAATTAATTTAATTAAAAAATAGGTGTTCAAATTTCTCAGAAGTCAAAATAAAGAAACATTGCCTCCGTACAATCCCAAACAGCAGTATAATATTTTTAAAAATTGTTTTTGAGAGACAGAGAAAGTTATTTCTAGGAGTAGAAGGCAAAGTAAGAAGCTGCTAACTCTATAAACTTTTCACTTATCTCTTTCTGCCAGAGGAAATTTTACACAATTCTTGGTATGTAAAAAACATATACATATCAAATATTTCCCTGTAATAAATCATAAATACATTTAATTTGAATCAATTTTCAGTGTACTTATAGTTTTACCCTTAAATAAAGATAATCTCAAAAGATGTATGTACTTATTTTTATATATAATAACTTAAATTCGGTTGAATATTTTATGCTGTAGGACATATAACAAAGATATGGAAAGTTATGTACTTAAGAGAGATACAGAGAGAGACAAAGAGACAGATGGAAAATTTTGAAATGCTCTTTAATTTTTATTTAATTGGTATTATAAAACAAGTTTGCATTTAATATTAGACTCATTCTTTTAGTTTAAGGCATTAGTAGAAATTACAAAACAAAATTCCATGTGGATTTACCTTTAACTTGAGCACAAATTACAAGTTAACTACAAATAATGACAATTCTAGTTGACATTTACTTAATAGATACTATCTGCTCCTAGATGCCATCAAATTTGATTCTTGCAGCAACTTTATGATATATGTATTCTTTTTTGCAGATTAAGGAATTGTGGATCAAAGAAACCGTTACTTTGTTAAGGTCAGACAGCCAGTAAATGACAAAGATAAAATTCAAAGGAGATTTGGTTTCTATATCCTTAAGCTACACAAGCCTGAATCTTGTAAGCATCCCCTCTGAATCAAGTAGCAGAACACAAGAAACAAACAAGTCTGAAATAGTAGAGCAGAAAGAATAAAATTATTTCCATCAGCTGTAATGGAAAATACTTAGGGTTTTTTTGTGTGTGTGTGTTTTAATTAAATTTTTATTTTTTTATATTAATTACAGTTTATTAATCTTGTTTCCCAGCTGTAGCTCTCTCACTCATTTCCTCCCAATCCCACCCTCCCTCTCTCATCTCCTCCCATGCTCCTCTCCAAGTCCACTAATGGGGGAGCACCTCTTCCCTTTCCATCTGACCCTGTCTTCTCAAGTCTCATCAGGACTGGCTGCATTGTTTTTCCCTGTGGCCTGGCAAGGCTGCTACTCGCTTGAGGGGGTAAGGGGGAGTTCAAAGAGCCAGCCACTGAGTTCATGTCAGAGACAGTCCCTGGTCACCTTACTGTAGAACCCACTTGCAGACTGAGCTGCCATGGGCTACATCTGAGCAGGGGTTCTCGCTTATATCCATGAATGGTCCTTGGTTGGATAATCAGTCTCAGAAAAGACCCCTGAGCCCAGATATTTTGATTCTGTTGCTCTATTTGTCCCCTCCAGGTCTTATTGTCTCCCCCTTCTTTTATAGGATTCCCTGCACTCTGCCCAAAGTTTGGTTATGAGTCTCAACATCTGTTTTGATACACTGGTGGGTAGATTCTTTCAGAGGCCCTCTGTGGTAGGCTCCTGTCCTGTTTCCTGTTTTTTCCTTCTTCCAATGTCCATACCATTTGTCTTTCTGAGTGAGGATTGATCATCTTAAGTAAGAGTCCTCCTTCTTACTTAGCTTCTTTAGGGTACAGATTCTAGTATGTTTATGTTGTCTTATATGGCTAATATTCACTTATAAGTGAGTATATACTGTGTATGTTTTTCTGCTTCTGGGATACCTCACTCAGGAGATCTTTTATAGATCCCAGAAAAATACTTAGTGTTACTGAAAATTTGAAGTTGTACCATGCTTATAATTTTATTTGTACACTTACGTATTTTTATTTATCTGTCAAATTTTGTGGCTTAGCAGAAATGCCTCTGTCCTGGAATTGATGATGACAATATCAATATGAGAAATAATAAGTAGAAAAAAAAAACAATCAAGCGTTAAGAGACTGGCTCAAGAGACATGAATCAGTCTGTAAAATAAATATCCATACAGCCACTGAAGCATGCCAATTAATATTTGAAAATGTCTAACACAACCCTCAGTATATCATAAATATAATTCAGATATTTCTATTCTATAGGACAATAATTAATTTATTGATATAGATAATAATTGGAATGCGTACATAATTATTTCAGTAGACTTCTATAAAAATTTTTAGAAATGCTCCTTCTAGTAGTTTAGAGAGTTTAAAGACTGGTCATAAAGTCAACAGGGTTTTATTTGCTCTGTTCCTTCTAAACCCACAGTTTAAAAGTGTAAGTATAAACTGTTGCACTATTTTTTGCCATTGTTCAATACTAGTTTGGTTCCCACCAATTTCAGAATGACTCAATGAATCTTTATAGTGCACTTTTGACCATGATGCTTCTTTTCAAGGTGTGCATTTCAAGCAGTTTTCCCCATTGTCATACAGCATAAACAGACTTGAGAACAAGAATGATGGTGGGAAGTGAAACAGGAGAATTTTGCTGAAACAATTAAGTCTTGCCAATGCAGACAACAAATAATTTTTGAAAACATGATGATACTAAAAGTAAAAACAGGAGAAAATTTTGTTCAACACCACAGGGCAAGCGAGGCGGGGCATAGAGAGGTGACTGGCTCCTCACCTAAACAGACTTTCTCTGAGGGTAACAAGCGTGATTCTTCAGGCTGGAACAGATGGTTACTGATGAGGGTGGGAGGGAGTTTCACTGAAGGTGTCCAGCAGAGGCCAGAACTGATTGTTCTTTGTAGGAGCTGCTACCAAAGGTAGCTAGTGTGTAGAGAAAGGAAAGAAGGAGAAAAAGAAAAAAAAAATGACCACACACACATACTCTCACACACATACTTACACTTGATGAGGAAATAAGACAAACTCCAGCAAACAAGTTCCAACAAGCTTAAGTAACTTCACACATATACATACCTACATTTTTACACAAATTTACACATTGGGTGGATGGAACAAAGCTCCAAATCAACTTTTCATGCATACACACATGCACTCATACATATTGGGTGCATGGAGCAAACTCCAAAGGCTCCAACAACTGTACACAAACATATATATGTGTTGGATAAAGCCAGCTCTGAAGAGTGAATTCCAACACCTTCATTTTTTTAGCCAACAGCTTCTGTATCTCAGCAAAATCTTTCAAGCAGTATAAAAATAGCAATGTGGTTACATCCTATTTTTCTTTAAGTGAATATACATTAAAGGTACTGTTTCTGATTACAGTGAGTATACATTAAGAAAACATGTTTCCCAATGCCCTCATGTGATTAAATGTTTTGCGTATTATGGGTGAGAAACAAATATGAAAAACAAATTATTCCCAAGATCCTGTATACATTTGTAACTAAGCAACTCGTTGTATATTATAAAAGTGTGAGCAAACAGTGCAATTTCTTAGCCAGCTTTTCTTTATGGTAGACTGCAATTTGCAGTTACAAAGAATCAATTGTCTTAAAAGGTAATCTTATGAAAATCTTAAAAGAATCACAAATCTAAACTTTTATATAAAAATAACCAGATATTTCTACAATAAATCCTCAAGATGCTCATCTACTCAATAACAATTTTTATTAATTCTTATTAGGAAGTGAGGGCAAGAATAGGTAAAAGAAATTAATCACCTTGAAGCCCAGTTTCAGTGGGAAAGTCACGTCAGCTAGTGCTAATTGGGATATTGTTCTTGCTTGCCAACCTCAAAAAGTACTTAGCTTAACTACTAAAAGTGCACTTTTCTGAACTTTAGTTTTTTTCCCTAAGATTTTCTACATCAGGGCCAATAACAAAAACATCTTCAGCTGACCTTACTAAACAATCTGTTTTTTCAGATTTTTTTTTAATTTTTTTTATTATTAGTTACATTTTATTAACTCTGTATCACAGCTGTATCTTGCTCCCTCATTCCCTCCCCAACCCACCCTCCCTCCCTCCCTCCCTCCCTCCCTCCCTCCCTCCCTCCATCATCTTCTCCCTGCCCCTTTCCAAGTCCACTGATAGGGGAGGACCTCCTACCCTTTCATCTGACCCTGTTTTATCAGGTATCTTCAGGACTGGCTGCAAAGTCCTCCTCTGTGGCCTAGCAGGACTGCTCCTCCCTTAGAGGGTGGGGAGGTCAAAGAGCCTGCCATTGAGTTCCTGTCAGAAACAGTACCTTTTCCTCTTACTATGGGAAACCAATTGGTTACTGAGCTACCACGGGCTTCATCTGAGCAGAGGTTCTAGGTTATATCCATACATGGTCCTTGGTGGAGTGTCAGTCTCAGAAATGACCCCTGTGCCCAGATATATTTGGTCCTTGTGGAGCTCTTATTCTTTCCACGTCATACAAACTCTGCCTTCTTTCATATGATTCCCTGCACTCTGCTGAAAGTTTGGTTATGAGTCTTAGTTATGAATATGAGTATGGTTATGAGTATATACCATGTGTGTCTTTCTCCTTCTGGGATACCTCACTCAGAATGATCTTTTCTAGATCCCACCATTTGCCTGCAAATTTCATGATTTCCTCATTTTTGATTGCTGAGTAGTATTCCATTGTGTAAAAATAAAATTTCTGTATCTATTCTTCCGTTGAGGGACATCTGGGTTGTTTCCAGGTTATGGCTATTACAAATAAGGCTGCTACAAACATGGTTGAGCAAATGTCCTTGTTGTGTCTTGAGCAAATTTTGGGTATAAGCCTAGGAGTAGTATAGCTGGATCTTGAGGAAGCACTATTCCTAATTGTCTGAGAAAGCGCCAGATTGACTTCCAAAGTGGTTGTACAAGGTTACATTCCCACCAGCAATGGAGGAGGGTTCCCCTTTCTCCACAACCTCTCCAGCATGTGTTGTTACTTGAGTTATTCATCTTAACCATTCTGATTCTTTTTAAAGGTGGTGGTCATTGCTAACAATCTACAACTCTGGGTTCTTTACAAAGGTGGTGGTTGAATCATTAGTCTGCTCCAGCAGCAATGCCTGAAAGAGATTAAGCATTGGTATTGTGTGTGCCAGTGACACTGCGCGGTGAGGGACCGGAAGCCCCCTCGGAGTTCTCACACAACTTGTGGAGTAGAAAGATTATGAAGGCTGCAAGGACAACAAGCAGAGATATGCTCCACACCAGGATGAAATCCTCAGGACCAGTAGTCTTTGTGACCCTGCCTTTCCAAGGCTCACCCATCAAGGTTATGCTCACCAGTGAGCTGCATTCCATGAGTTCTAAAGCCCTTTGCTGTTCTTCCTGAGCTGGCCTCGACAAATTCTTAAGCAAAGTCATGGTTATAATGATCATACATGTTTAGTACTCTGTTTAACATGAAAGAGACAGTAACCATGATATTCTTCAAAACAGTATCATTAAATGGGACATCCTTTCCTCTTCAAATTTTTTCTTTTAGGCTTCACATTAGCATAGTATTTCATAGAATTTTTAAAATATAGCTGAAGATGTATTATATTATGCAGTCCTATATTCAAATAAAATAATTTTTTAAATACATTTTCTCTGTAAATTCTTTACAGTGTGTATAACGGTGTAGAAAACTTGGCTATATAAATAATTTAAAAAGTATCAATCACACATTTCTCAAGTCCATATTGAATAATAACAGTATACTGTCATGTTATTGCGCAAGCAGATGACCATACATGTCTGTGTGTAACTGTGGAAGCCTGAAGTTAACCTCAGATATCTCCCTTTATCATTCTCTACTTACTACAGAAGGGCCTTTCACTGAGCCAGGAGGTTGCTACTTCTGGTCTTCTAGCTAGCCATCTTGCTGGGGGAGGGGCCAGGGAGCCACGGCGAGGGCAGCAGTGCTTCTGCCCTCCATGTGCTCGGATGACAGGCGGCTGCCATCCCTGCTCAGTATTTATGAGTTCGGGGCACCTGAATCTCTGGTCTTTACACTTGTTTGAGCGATTTCTCAAGGCCTTACTTTCATGTATTTTATCTATTTTTAATCCCCCTTGGATGCTTTTGAAATATTTACTGCTGTTATCTGTGTTTTTTGGCTAATGAAATGGACAAGCAACTAAAAATTTGCCAAGTAGAATTTTAAAGTGAGTTATTTGAATCTCAAACAGTTTTGTTCAGCTCTATACTGTTTTTCCTCATTATAGGCTATTGGACTTGCTCTCGATGCCCTCAAATGAATAGAGAAAATAGGTGCCTTAGGGTTTCTGTTGCTGTGAAGAAATAGCATGAGCATGGCAACCCCTGCAAAGGAAAACATCTAACTTGGTCTGGCCTACAGTTCAGAGGTCTGGTCCACTGTCAGGAAACATGGCAGCACGTAGGCCAACATGGTGCTGTAGAAGGAGTGAAGAACTGCCAGCAGGAAGAGAACTGACTCAAGCTTCCAAGACACCAAAGCTGACCCCCACAGTGACACACTCACCCTAGGAAAGGCGTACCCGCTCCAACAAGGCCACACCTCCCAACAGGCAAGTAACAAATGACAATGCAGTATAAAAAAGTACATTCTACACTTTTATATAGGTGTTTGAGAATCATATCTAACTCAGAGAGACTTGTCTCAAAGACCTCCTGAAGTCAGAAGAGTAGGAAAAAAAAGATTCAACCAGTCAACAGCAGGAGATAACCCAAAGACCAGCTCAGATGGGTATTTTCACCAAAAAGAGTGAAGTGTCTTTTTCCACGTTGTGGACCTAAGAAGGAGTGCATTCAGGGAATGAACATTCCTTAGGTAGAGGAATTAGGAAGGCAAACTAGATCAAATATGGAACATTTCACGTACCCTGTGATCGAATTTCACACAACCCATAGCTGTCGCCACTAAAGGATCTCAGATAGTAGAGAACATAACAAAGACATTCCAACACAACATGGTATATAAATTTAGGTCAAGAACCTGCCTACACCTAGAACAACAAATCTAAAACTCGGAAGACTTAAGAGCATCTAAAAGAAAAAACTTATTTTTACTTCAGAAAAGATAGAAGCTGGGTGTGGTGGTACATGCTTTTAATCCCAGCACTTTGGAGGCAGAGGCAGGTGGTCTCTGAGAGTTTGAGGCCAAGTCTGGTTTACAAAGCAAGTCCAGGAAAGCCAGGGCTATTACACAGAGAAATTCCTGTCTCAAAAAAAAAAGCAGAAATTAAAGGAGAAAAATTTTTATATACTTATTTTTTCCTTTTCTTAATTTTGTTTTTATTATTATTTATTACAATTTATCCACTTTGTATCCTGGCTGTAGCCTCCTCTCTCATCTCCTCCTGCTCCCTCCCTCCCTCCTTCTCCACCTATGTCCCTCCCATGGTCCCCTGGAGCTCCACAAGGAGACCAACAGAAGCAAATAACTGGGCTCAGGGGGTCCTGCAAGAGATCGATGAATCAACCAAGGACCATGCATGGAGAGTACTTAGACCTCCTGCTCAGATGTAGCCAATGGGCTGCTCAGTCTCCATAGGGGTTCCTTAGTAAGGGGAGCAGGGGCTATCTCTGACATGGACTCAGTGGCTGGCTCTTTGATCACCTCCCCCTGGTAAGGTAGCCTAATAGTACACAGAGAAAGAGAATCCAGACAGTCCTGATGAGACCTGATAGGCTTGGGTCAGATAGTAGGGGAGTAGGACCTCCCCTATCAGTGGACTAAAAAAAGAGTTTAAAATGGTATTTAAAAAGTATTTTTTTATGCTAAAATTCAAGAAGTCTACTGTGGCATCTGCAACAAATGAGTTCAAATCACTACAGTTTTAAATATATGTGATCATTTGTAAGACACATAAATTCTACAAATCAGGGCTTCTCTATCCACTTTCTTTAATACTATTCACTTAACCCCCATAAACTAGAATAGCTTGGTTCTGTATCCAATGAGCTTCTTAAAAAACATAGCTTTACCAGGCCACAGAGGAAGACAATGAAGGCAGTCCTGATGAGACCTGATACACTAGGGTCAGATGGAGGGGAGGAGGACCTACCTATCATTGGACTGGGGGAGGGACATAGGAGAAGAAGAGTGGGGGGAGGGGGATTGGAGGGGAATGAGGAAGGGGGCTACAGCTGGGATACAAAGTGAATAAACTGTAATTAATAAATTAAAATAAAATAAAAAACAAACATACATACACACATCTTGTTTGAATCTGCTTACTGGGCCTTCTTGCTTTCAGTGTTGTCTCCTTCTACAGTCTATCTTATCCAAGAGAGTAATATTTATCTTTAAAGCAAAGGATGGTGGCAAGTGTGTTGACTTTCCCTTGTATACCAAGTCCATGGGAGGCTGAAGAAAGAAGACTTAACATTAGATCCTGGCCAGCCTTACCTGAAGGGTGAGTTCAAGGATAGCTTTAGTGATGGAATAAAATCTTTGTTTCTAATTGAAAGAAAAAAAAACAAAGAAAGTAAGAAAGAAAGGAAGAGAGAGAGAGAAAAGAAAGAAAGAAGAAAAAGATTAAAAAGGAAAAGAAAAGAAAAAAGAGAATAGGCGACTGGCATTGTTTTTGCTTTAAAAATATTGAAGATGACACATAAAAGAAAGCAAGAATCTTTCAAGGAGCCCACTGTGCTCTGTTACCATAGTAAACTATAAGGTGAGATGATTCAGATGTGATTACAGTGGAAGAATAAAGAGGTACACAGATGTAGATGGATAGATTTAAATAATGTAGGATGAGAAAATGTATGGGGCATAACACCTTTGTCTCTATCTTACAAGGTACAAAAATATCAAAAAGGGAAATGAAGTTAAGTTTGATCTGCACACACACACACACACACACACAAGCACACAGAGTTATAGGAGGGTGAGTATATAGATGATGTCAATTTATATATATACAGGTAAGACAAATAATGCTTAGCTTATAGAACACACATGTTGATATATAATCAAGTAGTAGAAGAACCCATAGGTACATAAGATTCAGTGAGGAGTTCTGAGAATAGTAAGGACCATATGGTACAATGGTAGTCCATAGCCTTTGTAACTACGAAGTAGCGCATATATTGAGTTATGAAGCTATAAAAAAATGAAGTATAAAGAGAACCTATTGGATTTATCAATGGGAATGTTAGAGCATTTGTGATTGTTTTCTGTGAAGCAACAGATATGAAAGTGAATAATAATTTGATGAGAAAAGGGAATATAAGTAAAACTAAGAAGAATTTGTGTTGATTAAACGAGAGAATGCACATGTATAAGTGAGGGGCTGCTGCTTTCAAAAGGCATAAGTGACATGAGCAAGTAATGCACATATAATTGTGTTATCTATCAGTCCCCAAGCACAATAACATAAAGCATTTATCATATTATTTCTAATATTTTATAAAAATAGTCTTGTACATTTACACAATGGAATACTATTCAGCAATTGAAAACAAGGAAATCATGAAATTCACAGGCAAATGGTGGGATCTAGAAAAGATCATCCTGAGTGAGGTATCCCAGAATCAGAAAGATACACACAGTATAAACTCATTTAGAGTGGATACTAGACCTATAAGATAGGATAAACCTTCTAAAATCTATACACCTAAAGAAGCTAAACAAGAATGAGGACTTGGGAAAGATGATCAATCCTCACTTAGAAAGACATATGGATAGACATTGGAAGTAAGAGAAAACAAGAAACAGGACAGGAGCCTAGCACAGAGGACCTCTGAAAGACTCTGCCTAGCAGTGTATCAAAGCAGATGCTGAGACTCATAACCAAACCTTGGGCAGAGTGCAGGGAATCATATGAAAGAAGGGGAGTTAGTTAGACCTGCAGAGGACAGGAGCTACACAAGGACCAAATATACCTGGGCACAGGGGTCTTTTCTGAGACTGATTCTCCAACCAAGGACCCTATACATGGATATAATCTAGAAAACCTGCTCAGATGTAGCCCATGGCAGCTCAGTCTGCAAGTGGGCACCCTAGTAAGGGGAACAGGGACTGTCTCTAACATGAACTCAGTGGCTGGCTCTTTGACCCCACCCCCACCCCTAAGGAGGAGCAGCCTTGCTAGGCCATAGAGGAGGACATTGCAGCCAATCCTGATGAGACCTGATAAGCTAGGTTCAGATGGAAGGGGAGGAGGACCTCCCCTATCAGTGGAATTAGAGAGGGGCAGGGAGGAGATCAGGGAGGGAAGGTGGGATTGGGAGGGAATGAGGGAGGGGGCTACAGCTGGGATATAAAGTAAATAAACTGTAATTAACATAAAAAATAAAAATTTAATTTAAAAAATAAAAAGTCTCAGCACCACCTAAAGTTTCTTGTTACCCTGTAGCAGGACATCACCAGTACTCCTAAACCTGTTCTTCATAGGAATTTGGAAAACACTGGCTGGTTGGGAGACCTACTGTTTTTGGTGCACAATAGGGTAAAATGCTGAAGCAAGCCACGATTTATCTTTACTCAAAAATTTGATATTTTGTGTATTGTGTACTTTTTTGTACATGCGTTTAGACATATTTCATAATCGGGTAGAGAGATGGTTAATTGATCAAGAGTATTTGTTGCTCTCCCAGAGGACTTCAGAAAGGTTTCCAACACCAACTTTATGGAATATCATGCCCACTTCTGGTCTTCTCAGGTGTACATACACACACACACACACACACACACACATATGTTCACACACATAAACACACAGGCATACACATACACACACACACACACACAAAACCAACAAATTTTTTAATCTTAAAATTCCACAGGCTAGTAAGATGGTTCCATGGGTAAAGGTGTTGGTGTGCACACTTAACAACTTGAGTATCATGCCAAGATCCTACAAGAACTTGTCCTCTGACTACCACAGGCTTACCTTGGCACATTGGTGCCTTCATGCACATACACATACATACACATGCACACATGTACACATAAAAAATAATCAAATACAAAAATGAAAATATTTCACCAAAATTCTACTTATAATACTTAATTTTATACTCTCTACATTTTCCACCTGCATTGAATGTCATCTCTGCTGTTATTTCAATGCAATTTTTAAAAAGCCAAGGGCACCTGATTAACAGTTATGAGAACTATTGACAATAATTTAGAAAAAATGCAGAGTGCTGAAGAAAGAGTTGTAAATGTTGATTTTTGCAACTAACATAAAAGCACATATTAAAGAAGTGTTCAATTGTTAACCCCAGCATAAATTATATTCTTCAAAATATTAACTTGAATTTGAAAATCTTGATTATTACTTAAGAAACACAACATCTTCTAAAACAGTTCTGTACTCTAATTGGAGGCATGTGCTTTCAAATTTCTTAGATAAGAAATCATATTTCCATTTGTTGAGGTGTAGTATTGTCCTAGTGAGGAAGAAAGCTTGCTTTACTTATAAATTAGCTAGCACTTTTCAGTTGAAAGGGAGACTATAATTCAATGTTATTTTATTATTAATTTAGAGTCAAGTCAACAAAATCTAATGACACTGCTAAGTCCCTTTGTTTCTTCAGGACACAAAAATCACAGGCATTTCATATAGACATTTTTCTTAGCTGTGTATTTTGTACTTCAGAAAAGCACAAAATGTGAAGCCTCTCTGCTGATTGCTTCTGGACAGCATTTGCAATGCATTGTTTTCCTTGGGCTTATC
Source organism: Meriones unguiculatus (assembly GCF_030254825.1). Classification (NCBI taxonomy): domain Eukaryota; kingdom Metazoa; phylum Chordata; class Mammalia; order Rodentia; family Muridae; genus Meriones; species Meriones unguiculatus. Next base: position 32,468,351 of record NC_083367.1, on the reverse strand, counting down.
TCTTGTGTTAGTCTCTGTTCTGTTGCTGTTTATAGACACCATGACCAGAGCAATTCTTGTGAAAGAAAGTATTTAATTGAGAGCTTGCTTATAGTTTTAGAGTTTCAATACATTGTCGTCATGGCCAGGGGTTGGGCAGTGGCATGTGAGGCAGATGTTGGAGCAGTAACTGAGGGCTACATCCTGATCCCTAGGCAGAGAGAAAGAGATTGTGCCTGGCAAGGGCTTTTTGAAATCTCAAAGCCCACCTTCAGGGGCCCACTTTCTCCAACAAGGCCACACATTTGAATCCTTGTTCTAGCAGAGACTTCCACTCTCTGGTAACTAAGCCAGTCTTATTCAAACCCCCACATTCATTGTATGTATTTCACTGAAATAACAGCATGGGAAAAAATGTTTTATGTTGAAGCTGAATCAGTGAAATCACCCTTTTGTTTTTCTCATTCTGGATAAGTTTTATACCTGAGTATCTAACCTAAACAAAGAAATTTATTTATTTAGAAAGCAGGTGACTCTTTTATCAATGATGCTGATTTACAGATCCAAGTCATTCGACACTGTTAGAATGGTATTCGGCTTCCTTTCCAGGTTCTTTTCATTTTTGTGTATGGTTATAAATTATGCAGAAACATACATACACAAAGATATACAGAAATTAACATACAAATATACATATTTCATCAAATTAAAATGTTATTTAAGATCTGCACGTGGCCTGTAGTCTCCTGCCAGATCTTACATTGCATTTTCAAGGCAATATGGCTATGGATGGCCTAGCATATGGCCTTCCATTTGCTGGCTTTAAGGAGGTCAATGAATAACACTGTTGTCTTCTCTCATGTTCAAAACCAGTTAAGATATAAGCACAGAAGTAGGACAGATGGAGCTAAATGTTTTGACTTTTTATTTTTCTAATAAATTCTCATCAGAAGCATAACACATCTTTCCTTCTTTGAAAAATGGGTAGGAGAACAGCAGAATTGAGACAATAATTTTAACCAGGCAAAGGTTGTACTGGCCATTCCTTTGTGACCCTGCCATATAAATTTATGTCATTTGTATATCATATTTATGTATATGCACATTTACTTCCCCCAAAAAACCTGATAGGAAATTTATGACTTTTCTGTGCAAGGCATTGGATGAGGATACAGAGACTCAGAGAGGTACTTTGAAAGACTTCAGAAGAGGTGGCTTGGAGGTCAGTGGGAAAATACCTGTATATTTAACTCCCAGTATTGCCAAGAAAAGAAAGAAGGAAGGAATGAGAAAAGAAAGAAGGGAGAGAAGAAAAGAAGGAAGGAAGGGAGGGAGCAAAGAAGGGAGGAAGAAAGGAAGGGAGGAAGAAAGGAAAAAGAAAAGAAAACATTGACAAAAACATTAGAAGATCTTCCTCTATCTCCAGGGGCGTGCCCACACACACACATACACAAATGGACACAGAGACACAGGAGTGACCAGATACAAAAAATAAATGAGTGTAATAAAATATTTTGAAAATGTAGTTGAAGGTTTTATTTTTTGTTTATTTACTATGATCATGGCATATTTGTAAGGATTCGGAAGAAACTTTTTTCAAGTTTCACTTGAGTGTCATATTCATTTTCATCTGCTGTATTCTTTTTATGTGCTAGAGAATTATCACTCAAACTCCTGTCATTATGTCACTCCTCCAGTTCTGCAATCCACTGTTAAATGGCCTCAGCTGGCTTTCTCTATTCTCTCTCTTTTTTTTTTTTTTTTTTTTTGCTGTTGTTGCTTAATTGGTTGTGTTTACTCTTCCCTACTCCTACATTTTCTGACTAATTATTCCCAAACCACCTAAAATCTTTCACAGAAATTGCAAATTTTCACAAAATTCCTTCGAACAGCAGCCGGAGGTGAGTCATGTAGGCCAAGGAAAGCACTATATTTGAGCTTGTGCCGTAAATATATTTCATGTTTGTTATTAATTTTTCCTTGTCTCCATGCTGAACAAATGGAGACAGTAAAGACAAAGAAGATAGGAAACTACGTAAATTTGCGAGAGTAATGCTTTTATACTAATTGAACATGAGGACCACAGGGGTTTTTCAGATTTTTTTCCCCCATAGCTACTTTAGTAGGCCACTTTTTTGTTTTAAAATTTTATGGATCAAGATATAAATGAAAATTTAAATGAAAAACCTTAAAACATCCAAATCCCTGCCTTGACTCATTTGGTAACACATTCTCCCATACTGATGTTATTTTTCCCTCCCCCTGCACAGGATCTATTTATTTCTTTATTGAAAAACTCATTACATATGTTCAGGCAATGTCAATTAGCAACGGTGTTACAAGAATTTTATGTTTGAGCTACAATGAATTTCTGAAAAAAAGAAAATCTGTTGTTTTCCAGGCTGAGGCAGCAATTGGAGAAATTCCAAAACAGTATCTAAATTTACATTTTATTGTTATGCATGAATTCTTTTACAACTTCCTATAGGGCATTTAGAGAAAAAGAAAAAGAAAACAAACTTTGTTTTGTTTGTTTTTCTTGCTGCTATGGTGTTAATACCTTTTTATAGAGCCAGTGTTTGAGGGCGGTAAGACTAAATTAGAAAAACTGAAGAAACAGATGAGCTAAATCTCTTAAGGAACTCTATTTGTAAGAAAGAAAATTGGCCCATGGGAATCAGAGCTCCTCTATGGCTTGATTTCAAATCAGAAATGAAACTAAAATTATTATAATAAAATCTTCATTTTTCTGTGAGTGTCTTGCAGCTTAGGAACAATTTGTAGTCAGTCATGTCTCTGATATTTTGCATTTGAACTCTGCTCCTTTATAACTATAGCAAGTTGCTTCCTGTTGAAATATCGTATCATTGCATATACCTGTCAGTGTGCCTATCCAGGAAACATTTTGCAGTTGACATCACTGTGTAGGAGGTTTAACAGAGATAACATGTGACAGGGGAAAACAAAACAAACAAACAGAAAAACACCTGTAAGAGGTAGCAGTTGTAGAGAAACCATGTAGGTGGGATCAAAGACTTCGGTCAAATGTGTAGACCTCAAGATCTGCTGTGAGTGATGCTGTGGCTGTTAGCATGCTAGTTTCCTCATAGTTAAGGTGACAGTAGAGGTTCTGAAGAGAAAATCTGGGCATCAAATTCAACATCTTTGAGCTGCCTGAATATACTTACATAAATATATCAAAGTAATGCTTCTATTAGTTTATTTTTTGAGAATTTCATAGAATGCTTTTGATTCATATTCATTCTCCGTCTTCCTTACTCAGTTTCCCATGCTCTCCCTCTCTTTCTCTTTCTCTTCTCTCTCTTCCCCCTCTCTCTTCCTTTCTCTCTGCCTCTTCCTTTCTCCCCTCTATCCATTTAAATTTATCAAGGTGAGCTTATGTTGGCCAACTACCCGATTGGTATACTAGGCATTGCCGCATTATACAAAACTCTCCTCCCATGTCCCAGGGCCATTTCACCGCATGCATACCTGACCTCATCTACTTACTTTTATAATTTCAGTCCATGCAGGACCAATTCTTTCAGGCTTCTGATTGGTATCTTTTCCTGGCAAGATATGTAAAAGGAAGAATAATTAAAGAAATTATTATTCTTTCTCTTACTGCTGGTCTTGAGAGCACAGTTTCTTCATATTAACTACTCTGTTTTCTACAGGCCATATGTCTCCTGGCTTAGAGAGCTGATGAAGTGGACTAATTTGGATCATCAAGAGGTAATATTGATGCTCCAGACTATATTCTTATGAGGTTGCAGCTTATTGCACTTGCATAATTTCTATTACAAACAGCCATCAATGCTTTATGAGGAATGTTCCCGAATCTTTCAAATGTGGAGCATTTTCTTACCTACCCATTAGGAATCCAACTTCTGTCGCACTGACAGGTTAGTTACACCTTGAAGACTGCTGCCTCTGTTCCTAGCTTTCTCACTGTAAGTGTGTGTGACAAGACCAGCATGGCCATGTGATAATCATGGCTGGGTGTTTAATGGACATGTGCTAATTTCTTTGGTGGAGCAGGGGCATCGATACCTGGGGAATGGTCAGTGAGATAAGCATGCATCCTGCAATGCACCTCAAGTACTAGTGGTAAACAGAACCACCTACTTCATCCCTGGCCTCTGAGACCTCCTCAGATAGTCCACTAATTAAAGAGTCAGAATCATACAATAATGATGGTTGTTTCAGTTCTTACCCTACACTCTGAGGATGACACCTCATTTCTACAGTATATAATCTCTAAGCAGGCATCTCAGCTGCTGCTCTCAAAGGCTGCCTGATGCTCTATCAAGCTGATAAGTTATGTGATCGGGTCAGTGTGCTCTGTAATCATGCATGCAAACCTCATTTTCTTCCACAAAAAGAAATACAGACACACACACACCAACTTAAAACTTAGATTAAAATAGAAGAAAAGAAGGACATTAGGAGAGAATATATAGTGTGTCTTAATTTTCATTGTGAAAGCAAATGAGAAATAAAAATAATAGATATGTTTAATTAGAAACACTGTGGAACATTAAAAAGTTACAGTGCCAAAGCACTGTAAAATGGTGTATACTGATTGATTGAAATTTGAAACCATTTCTCATTTGCAGTTCTACTGTCTTTGGATTAGGCTACATTTTACTTTTTTTTTTTTCTCACCATCTCTTCATGAGAAATACTATCACATGCTGTTGAGTACTTAAGTCTGATGGAAGAACTAAGCTCGACCAAATGCTAAAGCATGCTGCAATTAGGAACACCTATCAGAAAACCCTAGAATCAGGGTTTCTAGTCCTGTTGTAGGAGATTTAGTATTTAATTCTGATGAGTGTGGTGAAAACAACAGCCTCTCATCTGCTGAGGACTGAGTTAGTTCTGAAATCACAGTATTACAAATGTTCCAAACCAGGAATCATCTAGCTAAGATCTTAGCTATGTGACTTATTATGATAGACCAGTTCCACTATTTTTGAGCCAAATTTGAAGCAAGCCTTAATTAAATACTGGCCATTAGGACGGACTCTGGCCAGGACTATTTCAGGGTTCCCAGAAAATAGCAACAATTCACATCTGTGTACAACTTAATCTTGTATACATATACACAATGAATTCACGTTGAAGCTTCGAAAAGATTGTTTTGCTTTCGGATCAGAGGCCTTGGGAATGGGATCATGTGATGTATGTGGCTCGCACCATCCACTGTGACATAAGTCTTGATGTGCAACACTGATTCTTTTTCTTGTTCTTACTCCATCGTTTCAGGCATAAAGTGTTAGCCACATGAGGTCACTGTTGTACATGCATGAATTATAACTACTGCGTAACTCTCGATTCTCCTTGTTAAAAACTGGTAGGACTTGTGACCTGAATAAACTATACATGTTTAAGGAGACAAGGTATTGTGTAGCACTTAACCTTGAAAATTTGGTTGATGTGGAAATATCTGTGTTTTAAAGATTTATCATACGGCTGAGAGGATAATTTTTGTTAATGACTGCAAAATTTCAAAGTTGATGATAGTTGGACAGAGAGAAAACACTTCTAAAATGATATAATGGAAGCTGCCTCGGTCCTTAGAGTCACTCTTACAGGTGGCTTTGAAGAACATTATGATTTTTGTAGAATGATGTCCAGGTAATTATTTCGGAATACCTTTAACCAATTAAGGATTATTTAACATTCTTATCTGTTATTCTATAGTAGTAGGGCCAATACAAATTATACAAAAATAACAGTGGCTGACATATACTATCTCATTCACAGATCCACTTGAAGTAAAGGTATTCAGTTGTGAATTAAGCATACTCATGGACATACAGGATCTCTAAAGCAGTGGAACCCCGTGGGTCAGTATATAACGTAGAGGACAGCATAATTCTGTGTGAGTGTTCCTGTCTAGTGCTTCATCCAGCCCATCAGAATTAATTTTGTCAAGGTGACCAGCCACCTCCATGACACCAAGACCAATGGACAATGCCAAGTGTCCCTTATTATTGGGTTCTTGATTATGAACTGGAAATTAGAACTAATGACAACCTGTAAATTTCTTTTTGCATATATGACATTCAGTAATTCCACGCTCTAATAAGCTCATACTCTAGTACCATCATTTGTTAAACAGTCCTTAAATATTGGTGTTTTGAATTCCTCCATCAAATCCCCTCCTCATCATTTTATTTCCCAAAGTGGACTGATACTTTTTCATTTAAAAAATACCAACTGCATGTACAATGTAAGCTTCCAAGAGTGGGAAGTAATCAATAGTTCCTCTCAGCTGGGATGTCTATGAACCACTTCTCTAGGGGTGAAACAATTTCCACTCATATGTTGGTTGTAACCAGCAGTTGTCTAGTTGGGCTTAAGGGCTGCTCAGCAGAAGGGAAATGATACCTGGTATTGAAAACTTAGCAGAGCAACTATGTCGAATGACGTCATGAATTTTAGAGCAGAACTTACTAACGTCAGTTCACTAAAGCGCCAAAATTCTTAAAGTTTATTTTACACCCACAAAACTGAAGCTCTCACCTGTGATACCTCAATAACATGGCTGCCTAAATAAGACCTGAAGGATGACAACACCAACAGAAGGAGGAAATTGCACAGTCTTCACCCATGTACTGTAGTCCACTAAGGGCTGCTGTTTTTCAGAATGAACTCCTTAACTGACTATTTAATACTAAATGGTCATCTCTGAAATCATACATACACACACACACACACATACACACCTACACACATACACACCATATGCATGTAAATGAATAAAAATCAAGAAACCAGGACTTTGAGAGAAAGTGAGAAAAAGATACGGGAAGGGTTAGAGTCACAAAAGGGAACAGGAAAAAATCATGTGATTATATTTTAATTAAAAATGAAAAATAAAATACCAACTGTATAATCTATAGACTTAATTTTCATATGTATGTAATTCTTTCTCTTAGGTCCAAGCTTCAGTGCAGACATTAGGTTGCCAATTCAACTCACCACCAAGTATATTCCCAGGCAATAGCAAGAGGACCATTGGCATTTAGTGTGAAGCACAGTTAAGCATCAAGTCTGTATCATTTTATATATGAATTATTGTGTTAGGAGTATATTAGTTCATACATGGTTTAGGGTTTAAGAATAGAAGAGGATATGTACAAAATAAAACTCTAGCATATGTGGAAAAAGCTCTTTGTTGGTCTCTGTCAATATTTTTGAAGATCTTTGGTAAATCACATAAAATATTCTATTTTATCTCATAAAATATTAAAAAACATAGGAAATGGTTATTGACTTTCTTTCCTCTGTTGGTCACTACTTTCCATTCCAGGCCAAATTTTCTAACATCATTCACCAATGTGAGCTGTTCTCTCAAGCTCTTCTGAAGAATAGTAGCTCTTGTTCAATATTTGTATAAGTATTGTGATAGGCTGCTAAAATTCTTCCCATATGCATTTATATTGAATATTTGACTTTGGATTGATTTTCAGGACACACGATTTAAAGCCAGCTCACTAGTTTGATCTAATGGAGTCATGAAAATGGGATTTCATATTTTGTAAGAAAAAAAAGTTCTTTAAGAGAAGGAGGACCGGGGTAAGAGGATCAACCCTTACTTAGAAAGACAAAGGAGATGGACATTGGAAGAAGGAGAAAACAAGAAACAGGACAGGAGCCTACCACAGAGAGCCTCTGAAAGACTCTACCTAGCAGTGTATCAAAACAGACGCTGAGACTCATAACCAAACTTTGGGCAGAGTGCAGGGAATCATATGAAAGAAGAGGTAGTTAATAAGACCTGGAGAGTACAGAAGCTCCACAAAGAGAGCAACAGAACCAAAATATCTGAACTCAGGGGTATTTTCTGAGACTGATACTCCAACCAAGATACATTCATTGATGTAACCTAGAACCCCTGCTCAGATGTAGCCCACAACAGCTCAGTCTCCAAGCGGGTTCTCTAGTAAGAGGAAGAGGGACTGTCTCTGACATGAACTCAGTGGCTGGCTCTTTGACCCCTGCCCCAAGAGGGAGGAGCAGCCTTGCCAGGCCACAGAAGAGGACATTGCAGCCAGTCCTGATAAACTAGGGTCGAATGGAAGGGGAGGTGGACCTCCCCTATCAGTGGACTTGTAGAAGGGCATGGGAGGAGATGAGGGAGGAATGGTGGAATTAGGAAGGAATGAGGGAGGGGTCTACATCTGGGATACAAAGCAAATAAAATGTAATTCATGTAAAAAATAAAAATTAAAAAGAGTATCATCTATCCTTTTAGTAGTAGTACCATGTTGATAATATTCACAGCTATTTTAAGTTGAATGAAATTGAAAGCAAATAAAATGTAATTCATGTAAAAAATAAAAATTAAAAAGAGTATCATCTATCCTTTTAGTAGTAGTACCATGTTGATAATATTCACAGCTATTTTAAGTTGAATGAAATTGATTTATTCTGTCTTCAGATATTGTAATATTAGAGAATCTATCCACCTATTCCTTTCTATTTTTATTATCAGCAGACTAATTAATTTTGAAGAGTTATATTTAGAAAGTCCTCATTAAGCTAGGATTATATCTTCATGATTGTCTCTTTTGTGGAACCAGAGATGACTAATGAGAAAAATATACTCCAGAGTTTGTTGAAGTTGTTAAATTAATGAGCTCATTCAGGCTGGGTAATTCCAAGGCTTGTTTCAATCATGACTTTTTCCACTTTGTTTTATTATGTGTTATGGAATCCCGAGTTCCTTATTTTATTCTTGAGTTTCTATACCTCTGTATAAATAAAGCCGAGTCTGATTCTAAGTTTTAAGCAAAATATTTATCTGATGGAAAATATGTTGAATCATATATATGATAATTGACTCTTTCCATAAATATTGGGAAAGTTTATTAACAGGCCTTAAAGCTAAAAATTACAAGCATGCCACCACTGACCACTATTTTATCGTTCTTTATAATACATGACTACTCTTGATTACAGTGAACAACAGCATATGATAAATCTTTTTTTTTTCTTTTAAAAAGGAGGTTAGTGTCTCCTTGTTTTGGTAAAAAAAAATGTAGTTTCTTGCAGAGAGGAAGACTTTTCATCTTTCAAACAAGACTCATAAATTAGAGAGAAAGAGAGAACATAAAACCTGACACCATAGATAAGGTTTCCTTCATAGCATCCTTTCTTCATTTATCTAATATATTAGTGTTAAGCTTGTTGGCATCCAGTTAGACACTGGGAGACAGCAAATCTTAGAATATACAGAGAGTGTTGATTATTAACAACACTGTGTGTGGGTGGAGGTGGGGGTGTCTTGATTCGCCAGTGTGTTTTAGCACATTTGCATGTCTGTTAATTGCAAGTAAAAGAAATAAGCAAATGCTGTTCCTATAGTGCTATTTTATCTCCGTATGATTCTAGATCACAGTGGCCTGATTTCTATTTTTATTCATGAGCTCTGATTGCTGCGAGATGCATCATATGCTCTTTCTGGTATATTCTATTATTATTCCTAGCTGTATGTTGCTGTTGCTATATGAAGTTATACTTGTATGTCCATTGCCACGAGTTTGTCCATATGGGTTTTATCAATACAATAATGGTTGTGCTTCCTGGACAAAACTTTTACTTGTTTAGTTCTACAACTGATCATCAATTTGCCATACCATTGTCAAAAGAAAGAAAATAAGAAAGAAGGAAAGAAAGAACAGAACAGAACTTGAACTTTCTTTCTTTTTTTTTTTTTTTTTTTTTTTACTTAAATGACATAGCAGGCGAATATTGATAGTTTTCTCAAGTAGGGTTGAAAGCTTAAGCCTGTATGCCCAATTAAAAAAAAAAAAAAACAGATATGAAGCTAGGCTCTAGTTGACCAGGCATTAACATACAACTGAGTAAGAAATAGTCTTTTACATGTAGGCTATGGACAATTCCAAGTGGTTTGTTAACAGGCAACAACATAGTGAAAAAAAGATAATGCACTCATTGCATTAGGCCATACTCAAAAGTAAGGCTGTTCTATTGTCTCTCTTTTTATAAGAATCAACATATCTAGCATATTGTGTGGCTTTAAACCTTTGATTGCCAAACAAAAATAGAGTGGTTCCTTCAGGCAAGCAGATAGAGTATGTAATTTCTTCCTTTCAATTTTTATGCATTCCCTAAGAATATGCTTACATATATATATATAAGCATATATATGCATATATATATATAATGTTCAACTTCTTTCCCTTTATTCTTCATTTAACCTTGTTTAATTGTTCACAAACAACATTGCCTATAACAACTACTATAAGAGCAATACATATGATTATGTAATAGTATTGTTCTTTGTGATTGGCTCAGAATCAATCTAAGGTATATACAACAGATGCTATATATAGAATCAGCTTATTATGCATGAGTTTATAGATAATGTGTTTTTACTTTCAGCAAACATTGATGACAATAAACTCAACATTGCAATCTGCATCATAATAGGTTACAGATTTATCAATTTATCCTTACAATGATAACATATTAGGCTTGTTCTACATACCCTCCCTGAGATAATCTTATGAAAACTCTGTTTCCTAGATTATGAGTACTATATTATTATCAATCCCATGTTTTAAAGCCTTTTCCCCAAAATTAGAATTCCAAACTGCTTTTCCATCATGACTTTGAAATCTAGGGCACAGGTTCTTAAAATTCCAAGAGTTTTTAGTAATTAGCTAGTGCAAAACATACAGTTAGTTTAGGTAACAAATAAAACCTAGAAGAGACTGGAGTATACACTTTGGAGTGAGACACATTGAATTTGGGATGTAGCCTATTGCTTATTTGCTTGGTGCCTTTGAACATATTACTGTTGTCCTTAAACATTAGTTTCTTCTTGCACAATATGATGACATTGTAGGATTAAATTAGACACATGATATACAATGCTTAGCATAATGTTGCTCAAATATATATATATATATATATATATATACATATATATATATATATGGCTGCTTAATTCATAAACAGAGTTAATGTCTAAAAGACACTAAACTCACAGAAGCAAACAGAATCATTTGTACAAGACAAGGTATAATTGATGATCCAAAAGGCATCCATCTCCATTTCTGGAAATTACAATCCTGTCTATTAAGGTACTAAGGATAAAAACACAAGGACTCATTATTCATCCCTAGCATGACAGTACAATGTTTGCTGAAAAACAAAGATTTCACTTTGGTGGATTCAGACTTTTGTTAATCATACCTAACTCTTCAGCTCCAGCTGAACAGAACTATAGATTGTTGATTCAAAATACCACATGAATAAGCCTGATCCTGTCTTTAATACCCTCTGATGCTTGAAAAGGCAGGGCACTATCATTTTCCTTGCTCTGGTCATTCTTCTTTCAACGTCTCATGTAACATCCCATTGAACTCTGAGCAGTCAATAACTTTTCCAGCTCAAGTTTCAAACACCCCTACAATCCTCTCCTAAACAACATGCTCACGTCTCTTACAGCAATACCATATTCTTGGCAACAATTTCTGTCAGTTACAAGGTTTCTATTGCTGTGATTAAGCACCATAACCAAATAAAAGTTTTGGAAGAAAGAGGTTGTTTCATGTCAAAGTTCAAGGTAACAAACGGTCCCTCACTAAGGAAAGTCAGGGCATGATTCAAGGAAGGAACCATGAACTACCTGCCACAGAAGCAATGGAGGAATGTTGCTTACAGGGATGGATGCTCCCCATGACTCACTCAGCTTGCTTTCTTACAGCTTCAAGGATAACCTGCTTAGGGTTGACAGTTCCATCAGTGACTTGGGTCCTCCCACATAAATAAAAAATTTAAGAAGATGTCCTACAGATTTGTCTATGGGAAGTTTTATACAGAGACTTTTTCTCAAGTGACGCCTCATCTTTCCAAAATGATACTCGCTTGTGTCAAGTTGACATAAAGGTAACCAATATAACTACTTACATAGTCAGGCTCCATATGACCTTTTATAAATAAATACTAGTTTTCTAAAATATTACCAATTCTGCTTATCCCTAAGTAAAATTTTGCAGTGTTAATGCCCAAACCATTGTAGTCAAGTCCTTTCTCTGTTGTTAGCTCAACAAAACCAGCACAAATAACATTTTAGAAACTCAAGTTCTATCACATTCATGTCAAGCTTTTATACTTTCATGCATTCAGAATAAATACTCATTTCATGAATATTTTAAAATCATTGCCACTGATAATTCTCTCCATATTTTTAAGTCTTGGGTTAAAATAGTTATCTTTCTGAATAGGTATTTATGTATTTATTTATTTATCATTACATTTTATTCACTTTGTATCCCCTCTCTCATCTCCTCTCCATCCTATCCACCCTCATCTTCTTCCCCTATGCCCCTTCCCTAGTTAGAATCTTGAAACAACCTAAATGTCCATCAACTGAGGAATAGATACAGAAATTGTGGTACCTTTACAAAATGGAATACTACTTAGCAATTAAAAACAAGGAAATCATGAAATTTTCAGGCAAATGGGTGAAACTAGAAAAGATCATCCTGAGTGAGGTATCCCAGAAGCAGAAAGACACACATGGTATACACTCACTTATAAGTGGATATTAGAATATAATACAAGATAAACATACTAAAATATATAGTCCTAAAGAAGCTAAACAAGGAGGACTCTACGGAGGATACTTAATACTTATTCAGAAGGGCAAACAGGATAAACATTGTAAGTGGCAGAAGACAGTGAACAGGACAGGAGCCTTTCACAGAGAGCCTTTGAAAACCTCTACTGATCAGGGTATCAAAGCAGATGCTGAGACTTATAGCCAAATTTTGGGCTGAATAGGTATTTTATTTAGTAATCAATGTCATTTTATTTAGTAGTCAAAATAGTGGAATTATGTTATTTTCTGGATAGTTTATGGAATGGGAAATTATCATGTTGACTGAAATAAGCAAGACTCAGAAAGTGAAATTTGAAAATTAATTTTTAAAAATAACACACAACAGTTGGAAGAGGCCTATTTGGGAAGAGGAAGGGAACATGCAGAGAAGGAAAAAGAGATATTTATAGGTAGATGAATAGTATCTATAAACTACAAAGTACATTATATATATATATATATATACATATATATATGAAAAGGCTAAAATGAAACTGATTATTTGTATAGTAGAAAATATTACTCTTAAATAAAAATGAAAGATTATCCCATTTCTTTGTAAGACATGTTTTTTTTTAATTTATGTGTTTTCTGATTATAACCAAGTACTTATCCTAGATATACATGTTCTGTAAAATTATATATGTATCTTGCTATTTATTTCTCCCCAGGAGAAAACTGATACCATAAAGACATTATATTTCGTCTTACTATAGTCTTGCACTTAGAATGTTCTTTGCTTATCGCAGATACTCACAACAGCTATGGAATCCATAACTGTGGGCTTTCCACTCTGCTTCCTCAAGCTTTGGTAGTCATTTTCATACAATGACATTTACAATGTCCTTGAATAGTCTGGAAAATAAAACACAAGCTCTTATCTTCAACTTTATAGAACAAGGTTTAACTCCAAAGGAATAGTGTATCAACACAAATTAGTAGTGACAGAACTTAATAAATGATGCTAAAGAAAAATAGTATAATAAACACTCAGGAAAGGCTAAAGCAAATGTCGCACCCTCACCACAGATAATGTCAGTACTTCAAAACATATACACAGAAAGCAAGACCATAAAACTGTATTAGACACTTACCAAGTTAGGTTATGGTTCCTATTACTCAATCTCTTGTTATCTTCCCTAGTTTCCCATACTCTTCCACATCCTTAGGTGGCTACTACTGCCCATTCTTTTTATTATTATTATTATTTCATTTAATAAACACCAGTAGGAGAAAACATAATGAGTGTTTTTCTTTCTCTGACTAGTTTATTTCACTTATGTTCTCTAGTTCTCTTTTGTTGAAAACACTATGATATCACTCTTTCTCTGGTTGAATAACAATCCATTGTGGATAACTACCACACTTTCTTTAATCATTCACACCCGTTGTTGGTATTCTAGGTTTGTTCTCTGTTTCAGGTACTGAACAAAGAACATAAAAGCTATACAGGTAGTGATTGTGTCCTTCATATGTCTACATCATTTCACTTGTTACATACTCAGAAGTGAGATAGCTTGACCATTTCACTTGTTACATACTCAGAAGTGAGATAGCTTGACCATGGTGGTAAACTTATTTCTGGTTTGTTTAGGAACCTCTATAATATTCTCCACAATGGCTAAAAATTTACCACCAGCTGTCAGAAATCTCTGTGGTCCCATGAAGAGTGTGTCGCAGGAGCACAGTAGGCTGTGTTCTCAGAAACCAAGTTGAGTCAGCAGAAAAACGTCTCTCCAGCAAGTTTGCCTTCCAAGCATATAGTCCATTTTAAATATTTTATTAATAATGAAAGCAGAGGAAGCTGAGAGTAGGTTTACTATTAAATATAATGATAAAGGGCCATAACTTTACAACTGTAGAATTCTTGGGCTGGGAATTTGGCCCAGGGAGTAAGAATATTTGCCAGTAAAGAGGGGCTGTGTCTAAATCTCCAGCACTCCTATAATTCTGGATATGGCTGTTTGTAACATCATTGACAGATGAGACAGGTAAAATCTGGGAGCCTGGGAGACAGCCAGCCTAGCCAAAATAGCTTTAATTTTAATGAGAGGATTTGTCTAAGAAGTAAGATGGAGAGGGATAGAGTAAAACATCCTGTGCATGATTACAAAAGGTGCATGCACTAGCACGCACATAGGCGTGCTACCCCGCATACACATACACACAGACACGCCATTTGGTGACCTTTAAGAATAATCGTGTCTGATATGATCACTGCAAGTTATAATTGTAATAATAAAAGTAACATCTGAAATGTATTTGAAGTCAACATTTTAATTCTATAGGCACTTAGATGAAAATTAAAATGGAAAAATTACCCATTTTATTGAAAATGGTTGGTTATTATCATTAAACTGAGAGTTCCCTTAATTTACTTAGTTTGATAAATAGACATTAAAAATAATAATTACGGAAAGATCTTAGCCTTAACTTTATCTTTTTTAAACATAGCAGAAGATAGTCAACATGAAAAGTATTATGAGTTCAGAGTAAACTTATAATAATGTTACCATTTTTTTAAGTTATAGCAAAGTGATTCTATAAAGTCTTTGAAATTTGTTTTCATGTTTTCACACCTACAATTGAGATCATCACTTGTATAAAACATCTGAGTGGATTATAAGAGAGAAACTACAGTGTGGGTCCTAAGACACAGATGAGGGCTTACTAAAATTGGCTATAGCCAATTTCTTTAAGTCCATTTCTAGAGAAGGCTTGGGGATAGCAAGCTGACGCTGTATGCTGGTGACTTCCCATGTTCTATAGCCCATCATCAATATCCCTGACTTCATTTTTCACGGAGAGGCATTTTATGTAATAAATCTTCTCACACCACTGTGTCTCTCTTTTGTGTGCCCTATGTTAAAATTCAAAAGTGAATTTCAACAACATTTTTTTTTTTTTATAATTCCAATTAGAGGTATTGCAAGAAGATTTTGGATAATCTTTTCTGAGTTTGCCTATGATGATGGCCCGTATTATTTTAGGATGATGAATTATCTTCCTCTGGGCATTCATGACACTAATGCTTATCCTAATCTGTTATCTAATGAGATAAGAGTGTGAAACAACAAGGGTTCCTGCCAAACATGGCCAATTAAATGCTCGATTACAGACACTGGAAGTTGTGTAGAACTCCATGGAGGCAGTGGTCATTCTGTAATTGAATTAGGAGATCATCATCAGTTCGTTAAAGAAGTTCTTGATAAAGAACACGGCGAATCCATTTGTGAATGTGTTCATCTCTCAGGATAAAAATCGAGTTTTAAGTGGGTGAATGTTGTTCTTAATGAGGAAAAGTGTTAACTGTCAATTTTCACACAAGGGAAAATTGAGAGTTAGAATAAAAAGAAAAAAATATATATATAAAACGCCAGTGCTCTATAGAGTAGTGGTCTCTTTAATACAAACTGTGTGTTTTTATGAATCTGGGTTTGAACATTAAAACAAAAGAAACATACATATACAAGGATGTTAGTGAGGTGAAGAACTGTGGACTTAAGATCAAGAACCTTCTGGCTGAAGACTGACATAAGGTCAACAGAGTGTTGCCACTGTCTCGTCAGTCCACACTCTGCGCTGGAGGCTATTTTGACCTGACATCCATAGACTGTTAAGTTTTATTGGAACAATCTCTGTAATATATGTGTCTATAATTGCTAATCAGTGACAAATGTTTTGGAATGGGATAGTTAGCATTCTTACAAATAAGGGATAAATATCAACTTCAGGTTTCAAAGGTAAACCTAATTTTCCTGGCTTCTGACATCTAAGACATAAGCCTATGTACACAATCAAGTGACTGGAACTCAGTTTCAGCTGCTCATAAATAGTCTGTAATAGGCTTGAGATTGGATGATAAGTAAAAGAAGGTAATAGATAAGGTGATTTACAAAGTTTTAGGCAAATACATCATTCTATAATAATAGAATGTGCAATAAAGAGTATGCTAAAAGACATTTTTTCTTATAACTTTTACCATACCACATTTCATTTTTCTCTATCATGTACTGTACATACTGTATAACTGGTTTTCAATTGTAGATGAAGTTAGTAGACTTGGCTGTGGTGCATAAAATTGCATTTATTGCAATCAACAAGGGGTCAGGTTGAATTATGAGCTAACCAACTTTGAATGTTTTCTACAACCCAACCCCGTAGTGGAATAAAAAAATTGGGCTCGAGCCCTGCAGTGACTCTCTAACTTCTTTAATATCTTTCACAAACAGGCAAACCCAAGTTACGGTTTCCATTCTTGCAGAATGGGTAGACTGGCAACAATTTCACATATGGTTATAAGAAAAGTATGAACCCTCTGCTTCTCAAGGGTTGGGCTATGCTCTACCTGTAGCCTTAACAAAAGTGATTCTGTACTGTATGTTCCAGGAAACAACAACCATGTCTTTTTTTATGATAAAGTTGTCTATAACCATATTAGAACTTCACTTTGTTTTTCAAAAGGTTATTTTGATCACATGTGACTATCTTGTTATGACTCCCTGTTGTTATGACTAACTTGTTATGCCCGCATTGCAACCATATCTTTGTTCCAGGACATGTTAATGACTAATGTGCTTATATGTTCTGCTCCTGTATTTCACCCCACCTATTTCACACTGCATTTGGAAAGCCCCTACCCCTGAGCTATTAAAACCTTGTCTTTCTCATGTCCAATACTGAGCTCTTGAACCCTGCATTGGAAAGAGGATGCTCATGCACATAATGGAAAAAAAAAGCTTGTTCTAATTAATTGCTTGCTTTAATTAATTTGGACATGATGATTTGGTCAGTGATCTTCATCCTCCCATTTTCAAGTTAACACTATCTCTTGTAACCACTCTGCTCAAGGACTATAAGAAACTTCTTATTGGCACTGAGTGTTCAGATATTCATACTGGCAGTGTTAACCGCTTCACAGAGCTCTCCTTCAGGCTTCCGTGATGCAGCTAATCTTCGCTTCTTGCTGAGTTGGGGGTCTGTGACACTTTTTTTAAATCTTCCAGACAAAGCCCAAAGAAATCCAAGACTCTGAATTCTTTCCAATGACAATAACTAATGTATTTAAAACTGCCATGCGTCAGCTTTCACAGCTACACACTTAAGGCCTTTACTCTTTGTGTGTGTGTGTGATGGTGATTTTGAGATTCTCTCTCATCTAGAGAATGGTAAGCCCACAAAGTGAGCTTCTGCTTGTGTTGGATAACAGGTTTGATATTTTGCTTCCCACTGCCATGGTCTCATTTCAACCCACCTTCAATTCTGTTCTTGAAAGAACAAATATATTTTTCAGAGAGTAGGAAACATCACCCGGAGAAGGTGTTCCACAATCTCTCATTTCTAGGTCAGTTTGAGCTTAACATGTGCTAGTATTAGGTATACACTAAGGAAAAAGTGTAAAGGTAAATAAATTTAACCACATACCCTCCCACCTAACAGCCCTGACATGTGGTGATACTAAAATAAAATTGGCAAGGTGATGTGTGGTTGGAGAGAGTGAAGGCTGGCACTGAATTCTCCAGTGTTTCCTGAACTCAAAAATTACATATGGACAGTATTTAGAAAACCTTGAGGCTTCATGAAGGAAATTCCACTGAGGCCAACAGCATTGTTTGCAGTCACAAACATAATGCTATACTGCCCTGAGGCAAGACCAATGAGAAGTTTCTTGAGGTTAACCATATCATTGACCATGTCTTTTCTTCCAATATCATTATAAAAAAATCCATATTTAAAAACACATAAATATTATACATGGATTATGGAAACAAAACTAATAGAGCCATGTAAAATCTCTATCTCAGGCTGTGCTCACCTCTCACTAGGGGTCTGTATTGATGTTTGTTGCCCATGTCCCTGGCTTGTACTGCAGCGATGTTGATGTCCATAGGCCATGCTGCTGCTGGGGGCCATATTGATGTCTGTGGTCTATGCTGCCACCTGAGGCCATGATAATGGCCAAGTCCATGCCGCCACAAAGGGCCACGTCTATGTCTGTGGTCCTACTGCAGCTAAGGTCTGTGTTGATGTCTGTGCCCTCTGTTACCACCAAAGGCCGAGTGGATGTCCGTGGTCTTTGCTGAAGCCTGTGGCCACATTGGTGCCCAATGACCATGCTACCTCCTGGGACTCTACTGATCTAAGCCGTCTGCTCTGCCACCTGAGAACATGTTGATTGATATCCATGGTTTGGGCTGCCTCTGAGGGTGTTGTCTGGGTCTGTGGTCCTACTGTGGCTGGGAGCTCTTCATCGTCTGTGCTGTCACTAGAAACAACATGGAGGCCTGTGGCCCATGCTCCTGCTCACTGTGAAGAGCAAGGAGGCTATTTTTACAGTGAAATGCAAACACACAATTGAGGGGAAGAGGCACAGAGCACTTTGGTGACAACCTCTACCCTCACTCCCAAGCCCCCGACACACACTAAAAAAAAAAGTAACAGCCTAGACAGGAAGCCACTAGAGACAACTCAAAAACTGTGATGGGGTGTTGAATTGTAGATACCCACGATTGATGGCTTCTGGCATGGAGTGCAGGAGGGGAAGGAATCAGTTCTATTTAAAGGGCAGACCACTAAGAGTTTGACCAGGCTCCAGTGAATATATAGATAGCACAAATTGAACTATTTTTATTTTTATTTTTACTTTTTGGGGTGGGGGGAGTAACAGAGGGAGGGCAGACATGGACATCATGCACCCCAACCACACTCACTGTGAGTGTGGTTGGGGTGCATGATGTGAATTTCCCAGAAAACCAATATAACTGTTATGTTGAAAATACAAATAAAAATAAAAATCACTGTGTACTTGGTAACTGTACTGGTCAGCTGAAGCCTAGGCAATGGAGTCTAAACTGAAGAGAACAGGTCGAAGTGGTGTCCCAGACAGCACAGAGTAAGAGATGAGTCACTCTAAGTGCCTGCACATCCCAATCCTGATTTTAAAGTTTAAACTTATTCTTAACCCTAAAGAATGCAGTCTTGGCTGAGCTAGGGAAATGCCTCAGCGAATAAAGCACAAGTCCTAGGCTGAGAATTCAGGGCCTCAGCCCCTACAGAAAAACCCTAGGGGCATGGCAGCTCACTTGTAATCCCCAAACTCAGTAGATGAAGACAGGACATCCACGGGACAGGCTAGATAACTAGACTAGCTGGGTTCCTTGAGAAACGGTGCCTCAGTAGATAGCAGGTGATTGATGCAGACTCCCTTGGTCAACCTCTGTCAACATGTGTACACGCCTGCGTATACATGAGAACATGCATGTACACAAGCATGCACAGTGTACAAACATACACATGAAGAAAAGCATCTCTGCCCCTTAGAAATGGGAAATAAACAGATGTTTAGAACATTTTTTTTTACTAAACATGTTAACTATAAATAAGACACTATCGTCTTTGTGATTAATTTTTCTATCCTCCAGACTTTCAAAACGGACTTCTATGTAAAAATCTGGAAGTAATCCTTTTAGAAGCAGAGGATATAACACACCTACTTTCTCATGATCATTTTCCGATATTCTATTAAACTGGGTGTTTATTAGGGTTTCATAAGAATAAACCTCGCAAAGCACAGCACATAAAGAAATTTTACAGTAACAGTATGATTTGGAAAGACACTTCCATACAGTGTAATAAATCTTAATTACATGGAAAAAGCTGTTGAGTACGTATTCCTATTGCTTTGCTAAAAGCTAGTCATTAGTTTAGTCGCATGCTATTGAATACTCTAAATGCTCTATTCCTCATCTCACACTGTGGGAAATGAATCTCAATTTTAAGCTTACTCTTGAAGTTTGGTAAGCTATTTGGGTTACTAGGGTGCTTTCATTCCACTTGCCTTGCCTGTAGTACATAAATTCCAAAGCCAAATAATTAATTTTATCATTAATATTTATTTATGGGTAGCCAAGAACAACTACTTCCTTATTTTTATTTAACTTACTTCTCTGAAATTTTAATGTAGACATAATATATTTATTTTTAGCATTTTTACCTGTATTTTACATATTTCAATTTGTAAGACACTACATTTCTTTTATAGCAGTGGTTCTCAACCTTTATCAGATTGTTTACATTATGATTCATAAGAGTAGTAAAATTACAGTTATGAATTCATTTTATGACTGGGGGTCACCACAACATGACGAACTGTATTATAGAGTTGCAGCATAAGAAAAGTTGAGAACCACAGCTTGATACTATAATGTCTAAAACTGAGGTTCCGTATTATTTTGGATTTTAGATTTATTTATTTTATTTTTTACGCATGCCTGCATGCACGAACTCGTATTGTGAGCATACCTAGTGCCCGCAGAGGCCCGAAGAGGACATCAGATCTTCTGGAATTGGAATTATGAATGGTTGTGTGCCCCCATGCAGGTTTTAGGAATCAAACCCGGGTCGTCTGGAAGATGAACAAGAGTTCTGAACCACTGAGCCATCGCTTCAGCCCCTATCCCCCCAAATAGGTTTTTGAACATGTTTTTCAGCTTCTTGGATTTGCTTTCCATCATGAAAGGGCTCCAAGTCCTTCCCCTTCCAGTGAGTGGTCTTCTGAATTCTTCGTCACCAGGGAAAACATAGAGGCAGAGCTGGGCACTGTGCAGGCTGGTGAGCAAAGGCGCTGGGACTTCTGTCCTGCTGACCAGCACTGTCTCAGCTGTGCTTGGAGCGAGCAAGCTTCCTTGAGGATATGCGGCTACCCTGAAACTGTCACTCGGTGAGAGAGCCACGTTCCAAGTGAGGTCACACGCAGGTGCTCTACTTAAGTGCTGTCCTCATTTTCAGCTCCTTCCAGCCCACGATCTGGATGAGAGAGCCAAACGGACCTTAGAGAATCTGTGCTTCTAGCTACAGAAGCGTCTCCAGGTCTGCAGTTTTCCCAACAAGAGGCCCGGAGCAGACCACCGCCCCCTGTGTCCCTCTGAAATCCCTGGAGCCACAGTGGGGACAGCCTCTTGTACAGCAGTGCCCGGAAACACTGGCTCATGGCTACATGCATTGATTACTAATTTATGTTACAAACACCAGCAGCACGAATTAAAATAATATAAATCTAAATAGTGAGCTTTTAAATTCATGACAAATCTTTTTGTTCTAAAATAGCATGTTATTTTGAGATGATTTATTAGCATAAAACTAAGTTTCATACATTTGTAAAATAATCGCAATGACATGCCGAGAAAAATTCATATTAAATATGACCGTTAAGAATATTTAACATCATATAGGAAAATGATCACATATATAGGGATGATATCAAGGTACAGATTGTGACTATTCTTCAACCAAAATGCTTGAGACTAGAGATGTTTTGATTTTTTAAGATTTTGGAAAAATCTGTAAACACACACACACACACACACACACACAGGACAATATTCAATCCTAAATGTAAAAATCACTTGTTTCATATTCACCTTAAAGCATATCCAAGGTAACTTTATATGCTATTTTAAAACATCTTTGTACATGAAAATGGTGTCATGTGTAGAGTTTTTTATTTGTGGTATTTGACCAGCATTCAAAAGTTAGAGATTTGTGAAGATTTAAGACGAGATATGCCAAATTACATATTCATGACAATAAGCAGATGTATATATAAATTAGTAGGTAAAGTCATTTGGTTTAGTAGGCCACAAGAGTCAAATGGAATTCAATACAAAAATCTGGTCAGGCATTAATCTCAAGTAAAAATGTCTCTTTTCATCTTGGCTTAACCTCTTTTCAAAGTTTCCCCAGAAGGCTAGAAGTTTGGTCAAATAGATAAATGGACTTTTATTGCTGTGGTTCTATATGATTGAATCTGTCACTAGATAATTTTATTAAGGAAAGGAGTTGAACTTTGCAGAGAAATTATTAGAAAAGTGAGAGTCCGTGTGACTCATTTTCAGGATAGAGTATACTATGAACCAATGTGAATTAGAATGAAACAGTTCTTTTAGAGAAGAGCATTCATTGCTGGTGGTGTTAGAGGTAAGACAGCTAACATAAAAGGTGAGAAAAACCCTTCAGAGGAAGTTTGATAAAACATTTCGTTGACTCATGTTACTTGTTTTCTCCTATTTCCAATGTCCACCCCTTTGTCTTTCTAGATGAGGATTGATCATCTTACCCCTGGACCTCTTTCTTGTTTATCTTCTTTAGGTGTACATATTTTAGTATGTTTATAATATCTTATAGGTCTATATAAGTGAGGATATACCGTTTGTGTCTTTCTGCTTTTGGGATGCCTCACTCAGGATGATTTTTTCCAGTTCCCACCATTTTCCTGCAAAATTCATGATTTCCTTGTTTTTAATTATTGAGTAATATTCCATTGTGTAAAAGTACCACAATTTCTGTATCCATTCCTCAACTGAGGGACATCTGGGTTGTTTCCAGGTTCTGGCTATTACAAAAAAAAAAAAGCTGCTATGAACATGGTTGAGCAAATGTCCTTGTTGTGTACTTGAGCATCTTTTGGATATACGCCTAGGAGTGGTATAGCTGGATCTTGAGGTAGCACTATTCCTAGTTGTCTGAGAAAGCGCCAGATTGATTTCCAGAGTGGTTGTACCAGTGGACACTCCCACCAGCAATGGAGGAGGGATCCCCTTTCTCCACATCCTCTCCAGCATTCGTTGACTCATAAGTACATTTCCAGGAAATAAACACTATAAAGGAAAAAATCATACCTACAAGTTCACTTTTTGTAAAATTAAAACATTAGAACCAAACTGCCTCCATGTCCATCCCACTTGTCTTTCTAAGTGAGGATTGATCATCTTACCCCGGGTCCTCTTTCTTGTTTATCTTCTTTAGGTGTACAGATTTTAGTATGTTTATCCTGTCTTATAGGTCCAGTACCCACTTTTAAGTCAAGTAACAGGATAGGAGCTTACCACAGAGGGTCTCTGAAAGACTCTACCTAGCAGTGTATCAAAGCAGATGCTGAGATTCATAACTAAACCTTGGGCAGAGTGCAGGGAATCATATGAAAGAAGGGGTGTTAGTAAGACCTGGAGAGAACAGGAGCTCCACAAGGAACAAATATATCTGGGCACAGGGTTTTTTTCTGAGACTGATTCTCCAACCAAAGACCATGCATTGATATAACCGAGAATCCCTGCTCAAATGTAGCCTATGGCAGCTCAGTATCCAAGTGGGTACCCTAGTAAGGGGAACAGGGGCTGTCTGTGACATAAACTCAGTGGCTGGCTCTTTGGCCTACCCCCCCCACCCAAGGGAGGAGCAGCCCTGGTAGGCCACAGAGGAGGAAATTGCTGCCAGTCCTGAAGAGACCTGTTAAGCTAGGGTCAGATGGTAGGGGAGGGGCACCTCCCCTATCAGTGGACTTAGAGAGGGGCAGGGAGGAGATGAGGGAGGGAGGGTGGGATTGGGAGGGAATGAGTGAGGGGGCTATAGCTGGGATACAAAGTTAATAAACTGTAACTAATATGAGAAAATAAAAATGAGTTCAAGGCCCTTCCCCACTTTTTCTTCTAACCAATTTAATGTGTCTGGTTTTATGTTGAGGTCTTTGATCCACTTGGACTTCAGTTTTGTGCAGGGTGATAAGTATGGATCTATTTGCATTTTTCTACATGTAGACATCCAGTTGGACCAGCACCATTTGTTGAAGATGCTGTCTTTTTTCCATTGAATGGTTTTGGCCTCTTTGTTAAAAATCAGGTGTCCATAAGTGTGTGGGTTTATTTCTGGGTCTTCTATTCGGTTCCATTGATCCACCATTCTCTTTCTATGCCAGTATGATGCAGTTTTTATTACTGTTGCTCTATCGTACAGCTAAGAAACTGATCAAGAGGGAGGAATCTGGCTATAATGATCAATCCCCATCCCGAAAAACATCAGAAGAAAAAGAAAACAAGGAAGAAGTTAGGAGCCTGCCACAGAGGGCTTCTGAAATGCTCTGCCCTGCAGTCTATCAAAGCAGATGCTGAGACTTATGGCCAACTTTTGGGCAGAATGCATGGAATCTTATGAAAGAAGTGGAAATAGTAAGATCTGGAGAGGATGGGAACTCCACAAGGAGAGCAACAGAACCAAAAAAATCTGAGCACAGGGGTCTTTCCTGAGACTCATACTCCAACCAAGTACCATGCATGGAGATAACCTAGAACCCCTGCACAGATGTAGCCCATGACAATTCAGTGTCACGTGGGTTCCATAGTAATGGGAAGAGGGACTGCCTCTGACATGAACTGATTGGCCTGCTCTTTGATCACCTTCCCCTGAGAGGGGAGCAGCTTTACCAGGACACAGAGGAAGACAGTGCAGCCACTCCTGATGAGGTCTGATAGACTAGGATCAGAAGGAAGGAGAGGAAGACCTCCCCTATCAGTGGACTTGGAGAGGAGGATATGCGTGCAGAGGGGTGAGGGAAGGTGGGATTGGGAGTGGAGGAGGGAGAGGTTTATGGGGGGGATACAAAGTGCATAAAGTATAATTAATAAAAAAATAAAAAATAAAATAAAAAATAAAAACTTAATTAAAAAAGTTAGCAAACTGCAATGATTTTCAAGTGATGTTAAAACAAATTATAGATATGTTAGTTTAAAATAATTATAATACATACATACAATGTCTATATGAAAAAAATCTGTCATAGTTCTAGGTCAAGCTGTCAGCATCAATACATTCATTCTTTCTGGGGGTTACAGAAAATAAGCCTTCACCCTACTCTTCTACAGGACATCTAACGTGCTTTGGCCATAGCCTCTTGATTTGACACTTTACAAAAAGTCAGCTCAGTATCCAAATGAGTTCCCTAGTAAGGGGAACAGGGACTGTCTCTGGCATGAACTCTGTGGCTGGCTCTTTCGCCACCTCCCCCTGAGGGGAAACAGCCTTGCCAGGCCACAGGGGAGGACAATGCACCCAGTCCTGATGAAACCTGATAAGCTAGGGTCAGATGGAAGGGAGGAGGACCTCCCCTATCAGTGGACTTGGAGAGGGGATTGAAAGAGAAAAGGGAAGAAAGGTGGGATTGGGAGGTAATGAGGGAGTAGGCTACAAAGAGAATAAGCTGTAATTATAGGGACTCAATGACTGGCTCTTTGGCCTCCCCACCCCCCCGAGGGAGGAGCAGTCCTGTTAGGCCACAGAGGAGGGCTTTGCAGCCAGTCCTGAAGATACCTGATAAAACAGGATCAGATGAATGGGGAGGAGGTCCCCCTCTATCAGTGGACTTGGAAAGGGGCACGGTGGAGATGAGGGAGGGAGGGAGGGGCTGGGAGGGAATGAGGGATCGGGACACGGCTGGGATACAGAGTTAATAAAATGTAACTGATAAGAAAAAATAAAATTAAAAAAACAAAAACAACAACTCCCCCTACCCACCTAGAAAAAAAAAATCTCTGCTTTTAAGGATTCCAGTTTGTATTGGGACCACCAAGATTATCCAACATATTCACTCATTTTATTTAATTAGTTCAGCAAAATCAGTTGTTATTAATGGTGTGACATACTCACTCAAAATTGAGAGGTTTCAATAATTACAGTGAAGACACATTTAGGGAACGATTATTTTGTCTACCACAAAACTGTAGGGAGACAAAAATGTGAATTAAGAGATTGTGAGAGTTAGGCTTGGCCAGCTCAATTACTAAGGCTCCTGATCCTGAATCTGAGAAACTGTGAGAAATGACATTGTGAATGTTAAAGATATGTGATGAGCAGAATCATGCTAACCAGTAAACTTATAGTAACTATGTAATAGGCACCGTATTGAAAGCTTTATGTATACTGACATTTATAACAGTCCTAAGGCATATTGCATATTAAGAAACCAAGGCACATTTGACTAAAATTGGTTGATACATGGTAGAGTTTGGTCTAGGAATCCAAACTCTATTTAAAGAGTTTACAATTAAAGAGTTCACAAGCTTCTTAATAATGGTCATGATCAACAAAAATACATCATGTTAGAATATATTCTGTTGCTATAATCCTATTTTTGTAAGAGAAAATTCTGTATGAAAATTATCTGCAGGTAGAAATTCTGAGTAATTACTTTCATTTTATTTACTATCAACCTTTTAAAATGCTATTTTTGTTAATAGCTATTATTGTCTAAACAAGTAAAGCATCTAAGTTTGTTTAAGATAACCAATCCATTAAATATTATTTTTGTGACCGTGAGGATAATTGCTGATCTGTTTTTAAAATACAATAGAGGCTATGCAAACTTGGAGCGAAACTGCTCAGTGGAGATGCCCACCCAGGCGTGAATTATTTCCCCCCTGTGGCCGAGTGTGGAGCCAGCTCTGACTGGATTGGGGGCTGAGTACTTAAGACAGACCATGAGTTGTCCTGTAAGATAAATGGAGTAGGTGTGACTCAGCCTTGAAAAGTACTGCAAAGCAGGATGCCAAGGTAAGCCCAGATGGAGGAATGGCCGGTGTATAGCACATTACCCCCACAGAAACAAGGCAATTAACAATAGTTATGTCACCAGACTAGTCAAGGAAAGCCCTTAGCACCTCGTAGCTAAATAGTTTGCAACCTTCTTTCTAAATGAAAATGCAATCGACGTTCCAATTTGAGCCATCTCTCCCCTCTACGCACTCCTATGGAACAGTCATGATTGTCTCGGCTGTGATTAATGTTTCTTCCAGGAAGGCATTTAGCTCCAGGGACAAAAGGAAATGGAACAAGAAGGGCACAGCAACCTCAAGGGATGGAATTGCATCCCTAACCAGGGCACCTTTCTGGAAGCCAGACATTAGCTATGCTGTATCTAAAGAGTGTGATGGGAATTTGCTTCATACGGAATTAAATATGTAAACATGCTTTAAATATTTTTATCATCACTTCTGGGTGAAAATGGAAGAAAATGACTGAGAAATTCATTAAAATATCAATGAGAGCATATTGCACAGTGGGTTGGAACACCAAATTTTATTTAACTAAAGAGCATTCAGACTTGACAGCTCTGTCACCAAGAACATGTGACCCCTTCGTAGAGATTCTTGACCTGCCTAATATTTGAGTTTCTCTCACTTGGGAACTGGCATTTGTCATTTCTCAGGTTACTTGTAAGGAATGAGGCAACAGGATGTAGATTCTGCAGGTAGATACTAGTTGCACAAAATACAGATTCACTACCAATTACATTTGTCCTTCACTTCAGTACTGATAAAAGATCTAGAATAAAAGCCCTTTAAAAGCCCTTAAATATATAAATATATATATATAACATATATAACATATATATATATATATATATATATATGGATATATATGGTTGGGGTTTCCTTAGAGGCAGGTACCAAGTACAAAGAGAAGAAATGAGATGGTTGCCATTGTAGAGATTCAGGTCTCAGTGCTGGTGGGGAAGCCAAAGACATGAACTAATCTACGTTTTTGGGTTTCCCAAATGTGTGTTGAAAAGCTGAGGCCATCATTCTCCAACCTTCTGACGGGTGAAAACGGGCCTTGAATGCCATGTATTCAAAGGTAATGGTTCAGCGACGAGAAAGAGATAGCGAGCTACAGACAGCATTATGCTTTCCTATATGTCTAATGATTTCTCCCGCTGAGGGCAGGGTGACTACTGCAAAGCGATGGATGAATCCATACAGTGTCTGCTACTCTCGTAAATTTAAAGAGCCAACAGAGGACTAGACCACACAGCAGCGGATTCCTCAATAGACATCATTACCTTTCACTTCCTTTTGTTCAGTCTGTCCACGAAAAGTAACTGGAACCCAGTAGCCACTAGGCAGCTGGGTAAAAGCAGTCGGAGAGAAAGGAAAAACAACAAAATACTAGTAGATATACCCAGCTTAATTCACCCAAAGGGTGTGAAGGCTGTGAAAGGTGAGTAACCCCACACATTGGGATCTTGGAATTTGTTAACCACTGGAACCATTAGAAAAGCTCATTTTTAAATGGGACAATTTAAAGAGACACTCCCATTTCAATAATAAAGTATGAGCACTAATAAATTTATGAGATCAAATCTCTTTGGCTTTCTAGGACGGCAAACTAGTTTTGATCATAGAGTCTGACCTCTCAAGAGGTATAGCCCCTAAGCACCATTCATTCTCTATCTAGTTACTCTGAAATGCAATGTTTATTCAAAGAAGCCATCATTAGAAGTCCTCTGTGTGGTTAAAGCTATCCTTCACAAATGGCATTTTCCAAGTAGGGTAAAGCCTCTCTTGCCTCAGTAAACTTGTTTTTTAGCTTTTTCTTTTCTTTCTTTTTTTCTTTTTTTTTTTTTTTTTGGTTTTAAATCTCTAAAGATGGGATGTGGGAACAGTTCTCATCATTTCACAGCAGTTTACGCCAATGACTTTAATTTGCAGTGGATCTCAACACTACACCCTCACTCTGTATCAAGATTAGGGATGCTTTCCAGTAGCTGCTGGGGCTGTGAATGAAACTGTTCTCAACACCCAGGCCCCAGGGACCATCTCTTAGTCCAGCACGTTTCTCCCTTCAGCTTTTCACCCGCAGGTGGCAGCAGCGGGCTCCAGAGCGGGTGTCTACAGGTAACTGCTGCCAGATCTGGAGTGTCACCAACCAGGAAGGGCACAGAACCAGCAGGATGGCCCATGAGGTCCGGTGGACAAGTGCTTAAATTTCGTCTCCTCCTTCCTTTGCTGGGAAAGCAGTCGCAAGCGGCCACAGAAAACTCCCGCATTTCCCCTCGATTCCCTAAAATTCCCAACTTCAAGCCGCAACTCGGTCGGGTCCCCGAAGGAGGGTCATCTTAGAAACTCTGCTAGCTGCGACACTTCCTGTCCTTGGGACCCTGGTGCTGAGCACGGGGCGGTGGGTTGGCGGCCACTGCGTCCTCTTGGCTCCGCCGGCTCTCTGCTCCACAAAGGTTTTTTTCAGTCAATGCCTTGACTGCACCCCAGTTTTATTCCACCAACCCTCTTCCATAACCTTACTTTTAGTCCCTTGTCCCCTAAGCTCGTTCACATATACAGAGATACACACGCTCACACACAAACACACATACACACTGCTCCTGGCTGGGCCGCCTGAGCAAGACCAACAACCAAGCAAGCAAGCCACAGCCACGCCGCCGGGACTCCTCCTGCCCGATGCCTCGCGGTATCCCCGGGTCCACCCCGCCGCAGCTCCGGCGTGCCGCGACACCACGCCCGCAGCGGCCAGCCAGGGCTGCAGCGGGCTACAACCTCGGAGAAGTTACTGCCCGGGGTGGGGGGACGGAGGGGCTTTGGAGGAGGAGGAGGAGGAGGACCGGTGCACACGGGCGAGGGGAGGGACTCCGCTCGGACCCCGCAGCCGCCCCGCAACCCGGGAGCGCCGAGCCCCGCCGCGCCGCGCCCCGCCCCCCTACCCCGCCCGGGCCCGCGGCGCGCGGAGCGCAGAGCAGCCGCGGACGGTGCGCGGGGAGGCAGGCGGCGCCCGGCGCGCGTCTCTGCCGCCCCCGGAGCCCGCGCGCGCGCGGGGAGGGAGAGAGGGGCGAGCGCGCGTCGGGCGGGCGGCGGCCGCAACTTGGCGGGCCAGATGCCCCAGGGCGCGGCGGCGCTGCCAGCCTGCCGCTGCCGCCCCTGCGGGCCCGGGGCGCGTCTCCTTGGGCGGCGCTGCCCGCGGCGCGCGGCGTGTGCAGCGAGCGAGTGGAGGTATGTGTGGCGGGCGCGGCTGGAGCTGCCGCCGCCGCCGCCGCCGCCGCCGCCGCGCAGGCAGGTCCTAATGCCTGTCACTTCCCAGGACACTGGCAGCGGCAGCCCAGAGCCCCCGAGCCCTGGGCAGGTTTGCCTGTCCTTCCCCGCGATCTGATTGGATAAAGTGGGGGCTCGACGGTGGCCGGCGTGGGACAGTCTGGCTGTGGCAGGGGTCTCGGAAACCATGGGTTATTGCAGTGGCAGGTGCACGCTTATCTTTCTCTGTGGCATGCAACTGGTAAGTGACGCTTGGGTCCTCTTGTTCGGTGGCGTGCCTTTGAGAGAGTGGGCAGGGAGTGTAGTGAGAGGTCTGGCGTTGAGCAGGACGGAAGGAAAAAGAGAAGAGAAAAGGTGACTTGCACTACCTGTATTTAAAACGATTTTAGGGGTGCAGGAGAAGTGAACCACTCTGCCCACCCCCATTCCTGTCCCTCTAAAGACAGTTTTGCAGGTGCGGATTAAACTTGTTATCTTTAATTTCTTTAAGGGAATCGAAATGAAGCTTTTCTTCTGTGCTTGGCGTTCCTGTTAGTGTAACAGGGTGGTTGTCCTATATATTTCAGTATATATGTGTTACGTGGAAATACAGAATCTCAGACTTTTCTTTATATACTTGTTTTGCAGAGTCCTTATTTATTGTCATTTGATTTTTTTTTAAGGAAATATATCGTCTTACAATTTTCTTAAAAAACTCCTTGTTTAGGGCAGACGATATTCTTACAGCATTCTGAGCTAGAAAGCCACAGTGAGTTCTAAAAGTGTGTACATTGGAGAGAAATACTTGGATAAACTCTGTTAACACCATTGCCACGGAATGAACCAGTAACCTTTAAATAATAATTGCTGCAATTCCAAGAAAAAAAATACCTTGTCTTCCATTAAGTATGGCATTGCCAGTGAAATAGACACTATTGTCTGATTTCTCAGGATGGAGGGTCCAGTGTACTTTTTGAGGAATGTCCTTTAGTTGCCAAGAAGGCAAGAAGGCAATAATGCCTCTGAGTTTCAGTTCCTGAGGGTAATGGAAGCAGGGGATGAGGGGAAGGTAGGGGTGAAAAATTACCACACTGGCAAATGGTTAATTTGAAGTGGGAGGCGCTTGCTTCCTTGACACCAAGTAGCTTTCCATAGGAAGTGTCCATTAATCTAAATAATTACCCTCGTTGGTTTTCTAAAGGGTGGGAGGTTGTAGGATGGAGGACAGTTATTGAAAGCCCAGTCCTTAGGCAGTGCTTAAAAGAACAAGAACTTGCTGTTGAAACTGACAGAAGAATATCTTAAGTTTTCTTCACTGTTTATCCGTTGCGAAGACCAGACCAAGAGAGAGCTTTATTTATTTATTTATTTATTTATTGATTTATTTATATTTAGCTAAGGTAGAGTTTTGGGGGTGTTTCTGCCTTGGCATTTTTCCCCCTGAGGAAAGTTCTCTGATGATGTATTCTTGGGTGAATTATGTGCTATGGACTTGGTTGTTAGAAAAGAAGGAACTACAGATATAAATTTGGGAGTTTTATGTTTTCTCAGTGCTATGTACACCAGCTTCTATATCTCTACCATAGATCTGTGTAAGTTTGCAGCACAGTACTTTTGCCATTAATGAGAAGGCTAACCAGAGTTTACTTTGTCGGACTACCTATACAGCACATATCTTCCAAGTTGTATTGCTTTTTCCAAACATTTTTAGTTTTGTATATGCTTCCAGATATGTTATTTTCAGTTTTATGTGTTACAACTCAACAGCTGTTACTGCTGAGTTACAGCTGAGCATAGGTTGGTGGGTAGAACATTCTTCCGTCCTTTTCAGCTGAAAACATGCAAGTTAACTCCGAATCATTTAATGTAAGAGGGTTTTCATTAATATAGTAGAGCGGTTATATATAGTAGGATCAAATGACATTTTGTGTGGTGGATATAACTTCTTAAAGTCATTGGAAAACGGAAATGTGCTAACGAGAAAGCTAAATGTCCAAGCGTGATACAGCTGTAGTTGATTCCTGTTTGTGCCTGTGTGCATGTCCGTGTGCTTGTGTCTACACGTAACCATGGATTCTAGGGGAGCTACAGCATTTCATGGAGAAGAAGCCTTAATTATGGCTAAGTTCTCCAGCCAAATCGAATTGCCTGTAAGAAGGAAACACTAAGCCTAGGCAAGTGCACATTTGGGTCCGGGGAAGTATTTCAGGGTCTATGAGAATCGTGGTCCTTTTCCATTCCCACTTCTGTGTCACCAGGCTAATATAATTAGCAGCCATGTTAATGCAGAGGCAGAACAAAAAACAAAGGACAAAGAAAATTAATTGTTTTGATGGGGTGAAATACTCACAGCCTTTAGGGTCTAAAAGATTCTTGTTAATTGTTGTGCTGTAGAGATATTTATATACTTTGACATAAAATAAGTCTTTCAAATAGTTGTAGAAAACCCATGAGTGGAAATAAATGTGTTTTTTTCCTATCCTTATAGATATAAAGTGTGGATGTATTTTTGAGCAAGTCTGAGATAATTTTATTTTACATGAAAATCAGATTCCCATCATAAGTTTTGACTTGTGCATCATTGACTGACAGAAAAGTTCACCAAGTTTTGTTGACTTCTGAAGTGTTTGGCATTTGAACTCTTTTTACTTTCATAAACACACCACAGATTTACCAAAAGTACTGGAAACCAAAGATACCTTAACTTTATATGCAGAATGCTCTGTTTTAGTTGAAAATTTTCATCAATTTACAGCTAATCTTAGAAAAGGTATCTTTAAGTACTGTAGAAATAAAGACCTCATTTGACTGGTTATTTTCAGAGCAGATGTGGTATTTTAGATACTTAACATGTGAAGAACAGGGTCAGAATCTCCTCATGCATTTTATGGTTAGGAGTTTATATCCTTGCTGTGAATTATGTCATATTAATATAATATACTATACAGAGTGGAAGCACAAATAAACATTTATTATTTAACTATCTGAAAATCAGATTGTAAGATAAATGACAATTCTGCAGTATGATAATTCAATCTAAAACTTCCATTCAATGAGAAAGTGTCTGCAAGTATCAGAAATTGAAATCTCCGAGCTATGTGGGTAAACTGGCTTCAGATATCGGGGTGATTCTTGTAAGGAGAAGTGTGATTTCTAGGAAAAGATTTGCCACATGGGCAGAATCTCGAAGTTAAGCTCATAATCGCTAGAATGTAATTTCCTTGTTATCATTCCTGCCTTCATTGCTCAGAAACTGAAGATTTCAGATAGTAGCAGGAATCATCACTGTATTTCCAGTGATGTGTTTAGTCCTATGGGCAAGAACAATTTAGCTTCTTCTTTACAACCTCAGGCAGCTTGTGAAAGAGTCTACCGTTTATCCCCCAGCTTTTCTTTAAGTCAAAGACTACTTTATACATATGTTGGAAAAAGTATTTTAATATTTCCCAAAGGGGGAAAATAACTTGGTTATAATATGAAAGAACATAACTGATTTTAAATCGAAAACCCAACTTTCTTCCCAGGTAAGGGAACTTCAGATCACACGCATTTTGGGGATGTCAGAATACTGTGTTGGGAAGGACTCTATGTCTCAGAAACTACTGAAAGGACGTCTAGGCTTGCTTTCATAGATTACCACTTGAAGATGGCATTCTTGCCATGTGATGTATGAGATATTGTGAACTTGGAGCAGGCGCCACACACAAACAGGTTAGCAGCAGCGTGTACGGCTGTGTGAAACAGCACACTTGAAAATGCACAATGACAGTTGCTTTTAACTGTACAGCTGTCACGCACACTTAATTCAAAAAGGGCACATGTGCAGATGTAAAGAAAACAATATTCCTTCCATTATAGAGCACTGTGCAGTGTTCACCACTATTTGGTGGGATTTGATTACTTTGGAAAAACTGAAGCTGGGACATGAAGTGTAGGTGGAGTGTTACGGCGACCTCAGGGTGCTGCCTTTGACATGTTGTTCACAGGCCTAACTCTTGCAGATGACTGAAAATTCCCATATGACACTTTAGAAAGTTGTGAAATTGAAACATCCCAAGATGGTTTCTAAGTTGTAGAATGGCTTTTCTTGTTTGCAATGTTCTCTACGCACGTACAAAAGCATTTTTGGTATATCTTTTAGCTTAAAATACCCTTTCATTGTAATTAAGCATATCTATTTTTTAATCTGATGTTTGCCAAGGAAAGTATACAGAATTCTCTTGGTATTTACCCTTCCGCCTTTCTTTTGAACAAATTGTTATGCTGTTATATACTCCATTGCAATAAGCCTACTTGTGCAGATCTCCTTCCCTCCTTTCTTATACCAAGGCTTGGATAGGCAGCACTCTCTGTGAGGAGGGTTAGCGTGTTCTCTGGTGTGGAGCCCAAACATAGGGACTGTTCAAGGAAAATGACTGGCCGTTGTCACCTACTTTCCTCCACGGTGCTTCTTACTTTGGGGTCTAAATTTCTACTTACCTAACCAAAAATTTTAGCGTAGAAGTCAAGGATACCTTGAAATAGGAAGTTTGCTTTGAAAGTAGAATGTTTATAGATATATTCTTCCATATATATATAAATAAATAAATAAATATATATATATATATATATATATATAATTACAGAGACAGAAACAAGTTTTCACACCTTTGTCTTTATAACTGAAATAAAAATATTATAATTTTAGTATAAGTTGCATTACATATTGTTATATTTTACAGGCCCCCGTAGTTTTGCACACAATGGTAGATTTTTAAACTAATGTTGATAAAAATGAAAATTATTCTTTTCAATTACCTTGTAACACACAAGCATCAGAAGTCAAACTGACATATAGGAAAAGTGTTCTCCTATATCCTGCTGTTTGCGACCACTTCCCTGTGGAAACTTGAAAGCTCTTTTTCGTAGCAGAGTAAAATACAATAATTTTTCACTTAACTGTGGAGCAGATTTTGAGGAAAACATCATTAGGTCATTTCGTTGTGTGAACATCATAGAGTTTATTTACAGAAACGTGCACGAATCACCTGCTACATAGCAGGTGGTATAATATTGCCTTGGTCTGATATGTGTCTGCTGCTAAATGAAACATTTCAGACTGTGTGGCTGTATATACACACCTTTGGGGCAGATGTATTCCATGCATGGTTCCTTTTATAACACTTCTTTCATAATAGTGGTCGGATGAAATAGAATTTACACCTAAGGTCTCTAATCTATAATAAGTAAAAATTTTGTAATATGTTTTCTTACCATCCCCAAGAAATTGGAAGATGTTTAAGAGTTATGAAAACAACATGAAACAACATTATTTTCTATTATCAGACTTGGTTGGAAAGTGAAATTAACAGACTGTTTTTCTCTTTAGTGTTCCAGGTGTATTCAGATAGAGAGGCTGTTAATGCTTAGGAAAATTACTTACTTCATCTTTCTGAAAACTCTATTTCCCTTATTTTTTGTATTAGTTCAAATAAAAGGGCATACGTTCTAATGGATAGGAGCATCTAATTCTTATTATTCAGTAAGCCGCACACTTTTTTTTGTGAGGTTTTTGAACCTGAAATAGGAAAGGGTAGCCTCCAACTGTAATAATTTTCACTTTTTAAATTACTTATAGACCCCGTGTTAAGGTTGGTGTCTATTAAACACATAATTCAAAGTTACAAAGAAATTCATTTTATGTGTGCTTTCAGACAAATTAGTTCTTAAATTGTGTGGCTTTGTAATATAGTATCCTTTAAAAATCTAGTTTTGATAAATAGTTAAACAGTAATGAAAACTTACATATTCATTTAGAGCTTGCTAGAGACTAAATACTATTTTTACTACTCTAAAATTTCCTGCAGTAATCCTATGAAGGAGGTAACAACTGTTAAGATCATCATTTTACAGAGATAAAGAAGGCTTTAAAGTCATCCCTTAGTGTGGCAGAAGATCTTGGATTCAAGCCCAGGTATATAGGACTTTTTAAAAACTTTTGCCTCTCTTTCTTACTGACTCTCTTCCATGTAAGAAAACAGTATCAATGATTTACATCAACTACATCCTTATTGCCACAGTACTGCTATGGCTTAGAAAGCAATGCGATTTTAGGACCCATCCCTGAAATCTGTCTATTCAAGAAATCTAAACACAAATATGACCTATTGGCGCATACCTCAATAAGTTAAATTAAATCTGCCCGGGTTGAGTATCCTGTGCTGTTTTATGTGAAGGCCAAGTTCACCAAAATCACACAAAGCTTATTTGTGGTATCCTGGTGAAATAATTTCTGCCTCTGTTTCTGTAATAATTACAGTTGTCATTTTTGGCTAACTTTTGAGAGATAACCACTCATCGCAGTTTGGAACATTGATATGAATGCTTACAACTTATTTCATTGGAAGAAGCAATGCGTTCTTAAATGAGTTGGTTAGTTAGTTAGTCAATTAGTTAGTTAGCTAATTAGTTTTTAAAATAAATTCTTGACAGAGAAGCAATGCAGGACACTGTCAATTGGTTTGGGGGAGAGGCCAATCTGCAGATCTTAAATTCATCTATGACACCATTGAATGGGAACAGTTACTGACCGTTGGTGGAAGGGACAGAGAAAATAGGTTATCTATCTATCTATCTATCTATTACAATTTATTCACTTTGTATCCCCACTGTATCCCTACTCCCTCCTCTCCTCTTAGTCCCTCCCACCCTCCCTCTTTTCCTCCTATGCCCCTCCTTTAGTCCACTGATAAGGCAGGACCTCCTCCCATTCTATCTGACCCTAGCCTATCAGGTCTCATCAGAACTGGCTGCATCATCTTCCTCTGTGGCCTGGCAAGGCTGCATCCTCAGGGGAAGATAATCAGAGAGCTTGCCACTGAGCTTATGCCAGAGACAGCCCCCGTTCCCCTTACTAGGGTAACCACTTGAAAACTAAACAGTTTATGGTCTTCCTCTGAGCAGGGGGTTGGGAAAATAAAGATAACAACTTCAACAAATGATGCTGGTATAGTGGGATGTCTACATGTAGAAAAATGGAGATAGACCCATATTTATCACCCTGCACAAAAGTAAAGTCCGAGTGGATCAAAGATCTCAACCTAAAACCAGACACACTAAATCTGTTAGAAGAAAAAGTGGGGAAGAGCCTTGACCTCATTGGCACAGGAGACAACTTCCTGAACAGAACACCAACAGCACAGGCTCTAAGATCAACAATAAATGGGACCTCATGAAACTGAAAATAGGTTATTTATAATATGTATAAGTGTGGTAGAGAACACTTCTTGAAATTAAATTTTCATTCATGCTTTTATAAAGCCTTGTAACATGGATCTCCCAGTCTTCCCTACTTTTTCTGATTTCTTAGGTCTGGAGAGAAGCCAGATAATCTAAATTTCTAAGGAATTCCAATTTGTTCATGTCTGTTGCCTTTAAGCTGACTTCAAGTGCTGCTGGCCACTTAATGGTGTTCATAAGGACATACATATGTTCTTGAAAATTTCCTACCCAACTGGAGAATGAGGTCATTTCTTCTTTTGACTTGTAACTGATGTGAAAGAAAGCTTTTCTTTTGGACAGACTATGCCTGCTTCTCACTTCTAGCCCAGTCCTATTCAGAGGTTTAAATAAGAGGCATGGAAGGTCTTTTCACGGTTTGCGTGCCTTTTAAATCAATAGGGACATAGACGAATCTGAAAGCAGCCCTCTGCTTGGCAATGCTGGAATGGAATTGGATTATTTACTGGCGAAGTCCCCTGTCCAGATAACTCCTTCTTGTGCTAAGCACAGCCTTGAAAGAGAAAGGAGGGAATGTGCCGAAAAAAGCACAAGGCACAAGGTTAAGTCAGAAGCCAGATTGTTCTCTGTCCAGTCTGGTGCTTCTGTGTTGTTCATGCCATTTTTAGGTTTGCTTCTGTTTCCTCATTTGAAAAATGGGGCAACTAATTCCTGACCCATATTTTTTGAAAGCTGCTCAGAAGAATCCAGGGGAAGAAATATACTTAAAATATAACTGTAATTATTACTGGTTTGATCCTCCGCATTTGCTCATCTAGGGATCCTACAAGTCGTTTAAGTGTGGTTATGCACTATCGCCATTTGCATCAAAAGAGCTGCGGCCCTAGTGGCAAAAGCTGGTATTGCTTAATACCAGCTTTTTTTTAATAGCTGGTATTATTAAATGGACCTTTAGTCCACCTACCTACAAATTTGGAAGGCTCCATAAAGAAGAATTGTAACATTAGCTGCTAGAAGTTAGAAATAAAATTTAAAAATACATTTATTTTTTAAAAATATAGTTAAAATATATGTCTGATCAATATGTAGATAAATATTTTATCAAGTCTTTGAGAATTTCATGCATAGTATCTTGATTATAATCATCTCTAAATCTGTTTATAACCCTTCCAAATCCACTCCACTTCCCCACCATCTGCTGACTTTGTGTCCCTCTTTTTATTTTAATAACTCAGACCAATTTGTGCTGCCAGTATAGTTTTGGTGGGGCCATTAACTATAGCCTGGTAAAAACCTACTTGGGGCTATAACCTTAAAGAAAACTGACTCTTTCTCCCATAGAAACCATCGGCTGTTAATGGATCTGCATATTGTTAAGTATTAGTTGAGAATTGAATTTGGATTTCACGAAAATCCCAGCATTGTGCAGTGTTTCTAGAAAACTGTTATGAACACTTGAGAAATATTCTACTGACCCAAAGCTCTTTTGTTTTTCTATCTCGATCCCCAGGAATCAAAGCATATGTTAGCATAGTAAGGGTTCCATAAATCCTGCTTTAAAGGAACTCTGCTTAATTCTACTTAATGCAAATGACATTACAAAGTGCTTGCAATGATGTAAGAAAACGAGTTTGTTATAGTTGCTACTTATGTTCCATGGGAATAGTATTCTCAGCACTAGTTTTCAGTAAAATATTATTCTAGGCTAATGATATGTCTAATAGTTAATACTAAATTAATTGTCTAAATAATATTTAAAGGTTAAAATTGAGCATGGAAACAGCTCAGCATATTTCTAACAAATAATAATATATAAAATAAATGCCTTATCTCATATTACCAAATATCACGTGGTTAAAGGAATAGAACATCATTTACACAGCGAAATACTACTCAGCTACCAAAAACAAGGACGTCTTGAGATCTGTAGGCAAATGGAACTGGAAAATGTTATCCTGAGTGAGGTAAGCCAAACTGAAAAAGTACATTCACGCACAGTAAGGGCTCACTTGATAGATGGATATTAGTCATAAAGTCTAGGATAGGCATGCTACAATCCACAGTCCCAAAGGAGCTGCGTGACAAGGCGCACCCAAGGAGGATGCTTGAATCTCACCCAGAAGGGGAAATAAAACAGCCATTGGAAGTGGATGGAGGGAGGTAACTGGGCAGGAGAAGGGATGGAGATGGGTGCAGGGTCTGGGTTTAGGAGAAGAATTGCTGGGAAGAGTCAGGTAAAATAAAGAAATTGGAGGTAGGAGCCATCTTTGGGACTTGCCAGAGACCTAGGATAGTGGAGGCCCCGGGAAGTTTATGTGGTGTCACCCTAGCTGAGACTCGTAGTAGCTAGGGATATGGAGCCCGAACTCTACCTCCTGTAGCCAGGCAGGGCTTCCAGTAGAGGATAAGGATGCTAACCCATTCACAAAAGCTTTAGACCCCAAATTTGCCAAGCCTAAAATATGTGCAAAGAGAAAGACGGAACAAAGATTAAGCGAACTAAAGACTCGCTCTACTTGAGACCCATTCCATGGGAGAGAACCAATCCCTGATAATGTGTGATTAT
This sequence comes from Meriones unguiculatus, assembly GCF_030254825.1. Taxonomy (NCBI): domain Eukaryota; kingdom Metazoa; phylum Chordata; class Mammalia; order Rodentia; family Muridae; genus Meriones; species Meriones unguiculatus. The sequence continues at coordinate 32,428,315 of NC_083367.1, read as the reverse complement.
AAGTGACTGATAATGTCACTCTGCTATGCTTGTAGACAGGAGCCTAGCATAACTGTTCCATAGGGGACCAACCCTCTTCACTGAGGAGAAGGAGAGGCCAGAATGGGGAAAGAAGTGTGTGAGGGGAGAGGACGTGGAGGAGAAGAGGGGGACTTTGATCAGGATGTAAAGTGAATAAAAAATATTAATGGAGAAAAAAATAGAACATTTTTTTTTTTTTTTGCAGATAGTTGTCTATTGCTTATTACGTTTACTTGGTTTTCTGGGAATTATGCTTCGATTACCAACTTGGCAGTTAAGGTAGGGTAAGAGTTAGGGTTTTGAAAGTGGGTAGATGAGGCTCTACATCTACATCCTTGGTCTGGAAGTGAGCTGCTCCTCAAGCACTGCTCCCTACATGTTTGACTTTGTCCAGCAGGTGATGAAGATTCTTCATACTGACCTTTGTTTTCTAATCAATGCATGCATGCCAGAACAGTAACACATTTAAAAATCCCTGACAATGCTTCATTCTTGGAGAACAAATGGGTCTTAGTCTGGAGATCAAGTATCAATTCAGTACCCCTTTTCTGTTCACAGAAGTCTTTGGGTACATATATATTATGCTACCTACACAATAGGACAAAGATCTGTTGAAGCCTTTGGCTGACATCTAGCTGTGTATCAAATGATGTAGGGGTCAATGTTCACTCCAAATTGTTCAGTGGTGTGGACTTTATGTGATCCCAGTCTCAGAGCTTTCCTGCAATATATACTAGGTTGATCCCGTAGAGGATTATTTTTAGATACCACTGAGAAACAGCTGTGAAAAGAATTTCCATGGGGTAGCACAGGAAGAAAATTTTGTTTGCTGGCGATGGAGGGCTGTCTCTCTGCTTGGCTCATGTAGGACTGCCCTGAGCACCTCTTTTGTTACAGCACCTGCAGCAATTGGAGCCAGGTTGCTCCTGACTTCTCACCTCGGGTGTGCTGCATTGCGGTTCTGATCAGTTTACAATGTTTGAATGAGTGAATGGTAGAAAGAAATTCATTCATTATTAGATTCTTTGCATCAAGTAGGACTCATGAAATGTCTCCTCTGAATGAATGGTGTAATGGAAATGTGCTGAATAAAACTGTGTCTTCCCTTTTGATAACTGGGGTAAGAGCTAACGGAAAGCAATGCCAAGGCATAGTTCTGTCATAAATCTAATATCTAATGATTCTAATAACTTAAAATCAGTTTAAGTTGCAAGTCTATCCATTCTTATTTATTTGCTGAGCCATCCTACTTACTTACTATGTTAGTAGCTAAAACAGGTTTGCTGACCTCTGTTCATCCTGTGCTATAAAGTTACGTTTAAAGCCACTCAGTATTGCTGAGACACAGCTGTTCATACACCTGAGCCCTCCTGTTGATCTTTTGTCTTCTGGCCATGCTTTAAATACTTAATTTATAATAAATAGTTCAATGTCATATTATCTGGTGTTATATAATTCAATGGATACGACATTACCTAGATGGCTGTATTAGATCATTACTTGAAAGGCTGTATTAGATCAAGACGGAGATAATAAAGCCGATTCTGTCTTCATTTTTCATCTCTGTAGGAATGATTTTAACTGTGCATATCATAGGCTTTTCGGTGAATCTGTGAAAGCTACTTACTCTTAATCAGAAAAGTACTCACATTGATTGTGGGCCCTGCAGCATCTGGTCCTCATCGGTAAATCCTTCAAATGTGAGTGAAAATTATAAACTCTAAATAAGTTTTGAGGTTTTCTACTTTATGGAAAAGTTCTGCCTATCACAATTTTTAATTATAATCGAATTATCAAACAAAAACTGTCACATCAAAGTTGGAAAAGACAAAGCAACAGAAGGTAAAGTGTTCAAGAGAAAGAGTAAAAATCATAACTCTACTTTTTTGTACCCTTGGTAATCCCATTAAAAAAACAACAACACACACACACAAAAAAAAAAAACAACAACATTTAACTGAAAGCAATGATATATATGCAGAGGACATGGAGCAGACGCCCGCACGCCCTGTGCATGCTGCTTTCGTCTCTGAGAGTTCACATGAGCGTTGCTCATGTTGATTTATATGGCCTTGTTTCCTTGGTGCTCTTCATTATCTCTGCCTCTTGAACACTTCTCTTGTTATAGATTTAAGTGAATGAATGAATGAATGAAAAGCTAACCACTAGGGTAAAGGTTAGCAACTGAGTTGTCATTTATGCCTCCTAGGAGAGAGAAAATTTGTTTTCTTCAATGGAGTGACACTGGTTAGATCTAGCAGATGAACCAGGACAGGCCTGCTGTTCAGGAGTCTACAAACATATAATGAACTATGAACTCCGTGTGTGTGTGTGTGTGTGTGTGTGTGTGTGTGTGTGTGTATAATACAGTCTGGTGACTTTGCTGCTGTTGTTTTATTTTTGGGGTATTTTATTTTGTTTTGCTTGTTGTGAAAGATTTCATTGTATTTGATTATTGTTTATTGTTTGAAAACAAACTTAAAGTTGGTTTGGTAGGGAGGGGTATCTAGAAGGACTAGAGGAGGGGAAGAATATGATTAAAAGTCTATTTAAGTTTAAAATTGTTTTAAAAAATAAAACATATAATTAAAATATTACAAAATGTTAAAAACAATTGACTTAAATTATAGACATATTTGATATATATTATTACATATTTTGAGGCATGTGTACAGATACTTATGCCTAGTCTCTCTCTTTCTCTCTGTGTGTAATGCAAGCTGTAAGGAACTCTTGAAAGTTTCTAAAAAAGAAACAAATTAGGTTTCTAACAAGGAGACTCAGCATCTGCAGATATATACAATATTGAACAGTGCTAAAATTTCTAAGAATACCATTCTAAGGAGATGCATGGGGAAGATTAGTTATAGCCCCATAAGTTAATCATCCATTATGTAAAAGACTGGTGCATAGCAGACTGGATTGCTTCAATGAGATTGGAGAAAAGGAACAAACAAAGTGAAGGGGATGGGAAGAGTATACGGCTGAGAATGAAACAGTGCCTGCAGAGAAAGCAGCTGATAGCAAGTAGGAAAAAAATAGGAGAAGCAGAGGACTGCAAGATAAGGGTCGTCACTAGGAGTTCTGCCTGGCTAGAAGATGGTCACTTCAGTCTCCCTGTACCCCTGCCGCCTACTGCTAGGAGTCTCAGCTTCGGTCACACCCATATCCTCGCAGGAGCCTACCCTGTCCCAGGTTTCCAGCTTGTCAAAGAGATGCACCCCTCAGTTTTCTTCTGTCTCCCAGCCCTCTCCCCTCACACCTTGTTCTCACATCTGACCCCCACTCTCAGTTCCCTCCCCATTCCATCTCTTACCCAGTTCCCTCTCTTCATTCATTTCTGGTATCTATTCTATTTCTCCTTCTGAGTGAATTCAGGCAGCCTCCTTTGGGCCCTCCTTGTCACTTAGCTTCTTTGGGTCTGTGGATTGTAGTATGGTTATCCTGCACTATAAGTCTACTATCCACTTATAAGTGAGTACATACCATGTGTGTCTTCCTTGCGGGGTTCCTGTCCCCCTTACTGTGTGGTTACCTCACTTGGAAAGATCTTTTCTAATTCCATCCATTTGTCTGCAAATTGCATGATTCACTTGCTTTTTAATAGCGGAGTAGCATTCCATTGTGTAGAAATACAGTTTCTCTATCTGTTCTTCAGTTGAAGAACATCTAGGTTGTTTCCAGTTTCTGACTATTACAAATAAAGTTGCTATGAACATAGTTGAGAAAATGTGCTTGCAGTGTGGTGGCATGTCTTTTGGTTATATGACTAAGAATGGTATAGCTGGGTCTTGTGGTAGAACTCTTCCCAGTTTTCTGACAAAGCACCAGATTGGTTTTCAGAAAGGTTGTACAAGTTTGCACTCCCACCAGCAATGGAGGAGTGTTCTCCTTTCTCTACATCCTCACCAGCAGGTGCTGTCACTTGAGTTTTTGATCTTAGCTATTCTGACAGCTATAAGATGGAATCTTAGAGTCCTTTTGATTTGCATTTCTCTGATGACATTGACACTCACAAAAACTTTGACCCCAAATTTACCCTGCCTATAAGAAGTGCAGGGATAAAGAGGGAACAGAGATCGAGGGAATGCCCAACCAATGACCCAATGTTAGACCCACCTCAAGGTAGATAGCCAGCCCCTAACATTATTAATGATGCTCTGCTATGCTTGCAAACAGGAGCCTAACATGACTGTCTTCTGGGAGGCTCCACCCAATACCGGATCAAGATATGCTGGAACTCACAGCTAAGCCTGGGGAAGAAATCCGGGGTCTTGTGGAAGTGTGGGGGAAAAGATGGAAGGACCTGGAGGGGACAGGAATCTCACAAGAAGACCAACCGAAACTACTAAACCAGACCCAAGGGGGCTTACAGAGACTGAGGCACCAATTAAGGGGCATGCATGGTCTGGACCTAGGATTCTTACAGATATGTGGCCAGTGGGCAGCTTGGTCTTCATGTGGGTCTACTGGTGGTGGTTCGAGGTGGGGTTGTTTCTAACATGGACTCTATTGCCTGCTTTTGGATCACTTTCCCTTGGCTGGCCTCAGTAGAAGATGATGTTCTCAGTCCTGATGTGACTTGACGTGCTGGGGAGGGTTGATACAGGGGCAGGGGAGCTCCCCTTCTCTGAAAAGAAAGGGTGTGGGGAAGAGGGAAGAAGGGGGAAGGTGGGACCAGGAGGAGAGGAGGAAGGGGGTTGTGATTGGTATATAAAGTGAATAAATATTAATTAATTAATTAAGTAAGTAAGTAAGTAATTTAAAAAGGTAAATGTGGTTCAAGGATGGACTCACACCTCTTTGATAGAAATCTCAATGTTGTAGGCTACAATATGTGCGTCTTTTGAGTATAACTATTGATTGGGGTTCATGACAGTGCTCAACAGTAGGAAATTAGAGTACCTTAAATGATATGCATTTCTAGACAGACCAGTTTCTTTTACTTCAGTATGCAACTTCTGAGAATTGGAGTGAAAAATTAGCAAATGAAGTGTCTCTGTATGTTGAAGGTAATGACCACCTATGAGTGAGAGTTCAGAAGTATCTTCAGGCATTAAGTCAGCATGATTTCAGAATGGGAAGGAGCAGATCATTGGAATGGTAGTGAAAACAGCTGAGAGTGAGGAAGCAGGCACAGAGGGAGCCAAGAAGAGACAAGAGGTGAGTGAAATGGCTGCACCAAAGTGGAGGAGTCCAAATCATGGAGAGGAGTACTTCCTGATCATTGCACACCACATGCTGTGTGATGCTGAGGTCATCTAGTGTCCGTCCAGCTGTGTCATGTTTTCGGGTACTGAGTTGCAGACTTTATGAGGACCATCCCTGTGCACATGACCTGTACAAAGGACAATTGGCAACAGGAAACTGGAGAAGAGCACCGAGGAGAGCAAGGTTGAGAAGTTGGGGAAAGTCTCTTTGAAGCAGATGAGTAGGCCTTAGAGAACAATGATCAGGGAACCGTGTCCTGGAGGAGCTGACTTTGGAGAACAAGCTTTGGGAAGAGTGGACATTTTTCTGTGTGGGTGGGTCAGTAGAGAAGGCTAAAGGTGGCTTTAGGCAGAGCTGTTTTCTTTACATTGATAACATCAGTAGTAAAGACTAGAGAGCTCTTTGCTAGTTGTAGCTGTCTGGAGCAATGCAGGCTTTTATTGTGTTCTTTGTCTATGTATAGGTGAAATGATATTAACACACAATAACAAATTTATCTAGAACTACCAAATTTCATCCCTCCCCCCATCCTGTGAGATGATCTGAGATAAATCATGGAACACATAGCAATAGGAGGGACTTTTCTCCACAACAGATTCTGAATTGTAAGAGGTCAGTAGGAGGGGTTGTCTAGTGTAGAGAATCGATACAGGAGAACTCTTAAGAGTCACAAGCTACCCTGTAGAAGGCAGTAAGCTTTCCAATTTGACTTGTTCTGTTTTAAAACAGGAAAAAAAAATACACAAGAGATCATAAAGTTTCCACAAAATCCACAGATATTGGAGAAAGGACTACAAGGTTCACATCAAAATCCATACTGTACCAATCTGGAATTTTTTTGTGCGAATATCATACCTGTGCTATCTTTTGGCATGGAAATAAGGAGTGGGTGATGCTTGTGGCCATTGCTAGATTGAGAAACTTTTAGACTCTAATGTTTAGAGGATATCAAAAAGAAAAGCCCGTGTTTTGAAACTTTCGGGTTTTGCTTTATTTCTACTATGGAAAAGGCAACCAAGCCCAGAATGTCTGTTACTACCAGAACTTGCTGGGAGGTGCTTGCCTGCCTGCCATTGAATAGAATCAGGATGGAATTCTGGGGATATAGAATGTCCAAGGAAACAACCTAAGACATCTGTTAATGTATTCTGAAAACTGGATAATTCCAGTGTGTTTCCAGCTCAGCATCAAATGAGGAGGACACATAAATGGATGAGCAGCGGGGAAAGCCAGATGGGTAAAAAGAGATTGGAAAGTAGGCTGAGACTTACATTAGGCAAGGGTGCTGACTAAGGGTTTGTGGAAGTATCGACCATCAGCCAAAGTTGAGTCTTGGTTTATTTGAAAGCTACTTTTTTATGGCCAATTATGTGCTCAACCAAGCCTTTCACGTTCTTGGCTGTTTTTCTCAGTTAAGTTTGAGCCAGGTGGATTTTTATCTAAAGCTCAGTCAATGTCACCCCTGTTTTAATGCCAGTAAAGAATACTGATAGACAGTAGGCAGTTTTAATTTATTTTCTTCCAAATCCGATACTATGCTATGTTAATAAATTTTTTTTTGTGAAATTTCTTAAATGAGAAAGATTGCAAAGAAAGAATATACATGAATTACATGTATGCAATTGTTTTCACTAAGGGAAATATTTATTTCCTGAATGTGAGAGGTTATAGGGCAAATGATGATTTTTTTTTTAATTTTATAAAATACTTTCTTAGGAATTAGGAAGAGTATGATTGAAAAATGAGGAAGATTAATTTTTATTTTATTTCCTTATCTTTATTGATTCAATTTACATCTCAGTCATAGGCCCCTCCCTCCTCTCCTCCCAATCCAACCCTCCTTCCTTCATTCCCCTTTCCCTATTCCTCAGAATAGGGGAGCCCCCCTACCCAGACATGTATTCATCTATTCACATGAGGACTAAGTTCATTTTTCTCCCTTTTGGCCTTGTAGGGAAGTCTCATCAGAGGGAAGTGATAAAAAAGCAGGCAACATAGTCCATGTCAGAGATATCCCCTATGCCCCTAACCAGTGGGCAGACGTGAAGACTAAGATGTCCATTGGACTTATCCTCTTGGGGTCTGCGCATTGTAGTATGTCTATCCTGTGCTATATGACTAAAATATGCTTATAAGGACAATTTCATTTTTTCTAAACACCAGACAGTTCGGAAGCATTTACTTTCACTTATAAACACAAACACACTCACACACATGCTCACAGACAGTCACACACATGCTCACACACTAAGATGCTTTCACACACAGCACACATGGTCACATACAATTGCACACACATACATATTCACTCACACACACACACTCACACTCTCACGTACACTCATATAGCAACTCAAGTCTGAAAAATGCTTAAGTAATAGCAATTACTTACATGATTCCTGAACCCAGGAATAGTCAAAGAGCATCTTAATACTTGATATCCTGATTCACCAGAAAGCCCAGTTATTGTCAGAAAAGTGTGGTAAACAGCAGAAATTTGTCCTTTTAAATGGTCCTATTGCTGCATGATTTCTCATGATCCAACTTGATTTCTTTGGACAACAGCCTTTTTGTGAACTCTAATTTGCATGCCTGGAGGAAGGGGACCAAATTACACAACTTCTCGAGTGTCCTTTTAGCTTGAGGGTTTTATGATTAAATTTTGCATTTTAAAATTACTCTTCTTTAGAAGGGCCAGGCTGGAGGTTCTTTTCTAGTTCATGGTGATTAAAGAGAATGAATGTATCATCTGGTGAATTTCCCTCTTAGACAACCAGAGCATTATAAAACAGATACTGTGGATGGGAAAAGAAAGGAAAGGAAAAAGAGCAAAATAAATCCCAGAGGTTAGACCTAAGTGGAGCTGAGCCACTGCATAGCAGTTAAGTACGGCCCTCTGGAGCTGTAATTGGACCCTCTGGATGTTCAGCTGAATAGAGCAGTTAAAATATATGTGTTTATGTGTGTCTATATATGAATATATATGTATACACACTCACATGCATATATTTATGTGTGTATTTTTAGATGTATGTGTGTATATTGGTTGTGGAATGATAGTGATACAGAAACAAAGGAAGAGAGAATAGAAGTGGCGTTCTCCATGGGAAACAACTTAGTCAAGCATTAAGAATGTATGTGAGTAGAAGGGTCAGGTTTTTCTAACAACACTCTTTTCATTCCCCAATTTGTTGTTCTAAATGTGGGAGGTTTGCAGTGGATCTTCTTGACAGATAATCTGGAATGTTCAGGATGAAAACCAGGAGTCTTCCATCTGCTGCCTTCCATAAAACATCAATGCAGAATGAAATTGAGACAGGGAATGGAGGAGCCTACTGTATTCACTTGAAAGAAGTGGAAGAGTAGGTAGGCCAGATTGCAATTATCCCCTGTTGGAGTGTAGCCAGGACACACATTAGTGCATGTTCGTCTCTGAGTAGCCTAATTAAGGAATTGTTGAGAACTAACAAAGTTGGCTGACTTGCAAAAGTCAGTGCTTGCTAAAATTTGTAAGTTAGAAGTGCTTAACAATATGACCTGATTTTTATGCTGGGGTCATCTTATTAATTAAAGTTTTCCCATCATCTAATTAGAAAATACAGTCTAAACAGAGTCTGGAGGGCTCCCAGGCTTCTTTGGTGATTTAGAGAAAGTACAGAAAAGAAAAGAAGAAGAAGAAGAAGAAGAAAAAAAAAACAACAGCATCTAATTAAAGCAACCAAATGGAAAGCTAGGCTTGATAAGCCTCTAGTCTGACACTGTACCAGCCATGTAATTAGTTAGGATGCACTTGCAGTAAAGAGACATCACAGGGACTATGGTGAGTTAGCTTTGAAGAGTAGAAAAGTCTGTGCTGGTCCCCATAGTACCTGTTGGACTAGAATTGAGTTCTGGACCACATGATCAGTGATGCCTTTTTTTTTTTTTTCAAAGCAGTTTATTCAGGAACCTTGAACAATCCTCAGACCCTGGGGAAAGCCAGCCCACAGCTTAAATAGCCTCTGGGTAGCCAACCCAGGCATGCCACGTGGGCAATGCAGATAGGTCCACATACATGGAAGCAAGCCAGATCCTCAGCCTTAGCCAAATGTGGAATTGTTCATAACTTATTCACTGCCACAGAGGGCGTTACTTAGTTTTCACCTCAAACCGTACTTTGTCAAATAGCAGAAAGAGAAGGAATTGCTGTAGAAGGCTCTCCATGAGTATCCAGCATTTGAAATATACCTTAGGAAAAAGCAAAGCAAAATGTTTTGAAAATTTTCTCACAATAAGGCCCTGGGTCTAAAACTTTTTAAGTTCTAAAAAGCCTCGGGTTCGGGTGGCATCGACATCTTCATGACTGTGTCTGCCTAGAGCAGTGCCATAACCCATCTTAAATCAACGAAAGTGTAGAGCAAGCCTAACTCACAGCCCATCTGAGTGAACAAAAAAGGAACCTTAGGAAAGAAAACAGCATTGCCCGGTGATGGTGATTTGGATTCAAAAACTAGGCAGGCGATATTTTACCCCAGCAACACTTCTGAAGATTCACTTGGGGTATTGATACTGTGTTCAGTGAGTAATATTATATGTCAGCCAACTGCATGTTCCTAGGTCGGTACACAAATTGCCTGTGAAAGAAAGATAAAGACTACTAATATGAGGAGACTGTGTTAGCCACGAATCATTGATACAGCTCATGGATGTTTGCATATGCGTTTCGTTCATTTTTTTTCTTTGTCATTGAGAAATAAGTCCTTGATGAATCATGGCTCATTCATATTGGCATGCATGGTTTTAGATCAGGCATCTTCTTTTCATTGTCTAGGATGAAAGCAGATATATCGGGGCTGGTGCTGACAGGACTAACTTTCATGTAAGATGCTGTTCAAATGGATAGTGCAGAGGGAATAATTGTCCCCTAATTTGATCATGCTAGGTCTGGAACTTATTTATTTATTTTATCTGGGGCTTGACTTTGTGTCTAACTCAGAGAGGTAGAAATCATGAAGCTCCTTATGTGCAGAAAGTAGACAGACTTACAATGTTATCTGTCAAACAAACCCAACGCCATTAGCTGTCTTTGTGATGGAAGCTTCGACGATGTAACAAAAAAGAGTTATATTTCCTTGTACTATAAGAGCGCGCTATCCTTTGTTTTTGTTTTTGTTTTGTTTTTCAAGACAGGGTTTTCCTGTGTAGCAATGGCTGTCCTGGACTCATTTTGTAGACCAGGCTGATCTTGAACTCACAGTGATCTGCCTGCCTCTGCTGCCCTGAGTACTAAAGGAATGTGCCAACATGCCCAGCAAGTCCATCCATTGTATCTACTGTGGGTGTTTGGATATGGCAGACAGGGATAGATGGCTGGAACAAAGGGTTAGGCCTAATGAAGTTGAGGAAGCTACCAGAAATAGTTTCTTTTAACATTTCCTCTTTGCTGCATACGGACATATAAAAATAACGTGGTTAATCTAGCATATGATTTATGTGTTTGTTATCAGCAAAGAGAAGTGCGGATTATGAGTGGACAGTTGGACAAATGTAAAGTTGAGGATTTTAGAATATTATGCTTTTTTAAAAGCTTTCTTACTGGAGTCAGACTTTCAGATCCTAACTTAACAGTATATACCACTTGGCACAAGTTATTTGACTTTTCTATGCTTCCGTTAAACTAGGCTGATAATATCTTCTAAAACCTGGTAGAGCTGTTAGAGGAGATAAAATAGTTCAGGCATCGAACATGCTAATCTTGCCTCATGTTGAGTTTTGAAACCTGCAAAGGATTTTAAAATTTTACAATAAATGATATATAGTTAGGATAATTTAGTGATTATGTAGTGACAACTTCAAAGCAACATTTAAGGACAAGTATTCCTAAAATATTGGAAAATTTCAAATGAAAGGGACTAAAGTCAAGGAGACCTGTCAGTGAGCTATTGCAGGAATTACTATGTTTTAAAATATGGAGGACCTAGCGTAATGTTATAGCAAACTGATGATTACTAAAAAGAAAACAATACTTTCTTTACAAATCATGATTGATACAATATGTCTCTATTGGGTCAACTCAAGAGTGAGGAAAGGGATCACTTGTCTTGGCTTCCATCAATTCTAAGCGTGAGAACAGAGGAATACTTGCTGACATATGATGACAGTTGGACAGTTTGATACAAAAGTGGAGAGGGTTGCAGACTCCATTGCTACAAGAAAGAAGGAAGGGTGACATCATTGCTGCATGCATCCAAGTGTGTAGAGATTGCACAGTTAAAGGAAAGTGACTAGGAGAGTGTTTTGAATTCTTTTCATTTAAAGTGGCAGTGTAAAGACAATGCAAAGGCAATGTAAAGGCCATGCAAAGGTAATGAGAAGTGGCAGTCTTAATGGTGATGGACATGTCCACAGGCAGCTCCTGAATCTGTGTGGAGGGCAAACTTGAAAATTGTGGCTTAGTTCTGATTGCACTGGTAGGAGAAAAGAAGAGTCTTTGAGGGGCACATTTTCAAAAATTTTACTTCTTATAAAATGTGGAGTGGAGGAGGAATTGTTGAAATAAAAAAAAAGTGTATGGGCAGTTCTAGAGAAGTACTGGAGAGTGTAATGAACACAGTAGGCAAGAGCAGCAGAGAGGGTTGATCAGAGAGTAAAGCACAGTGGTGACTGTCAATGAGAGAGTGGTAGAAAAACTTTGGATTGAAGCTCCTGGAGCTTTGGTGATGCCGAAGCAGTTCTGTTAGAATGGGAAAAAAAATCAATGTGATCTTAAACTTTGAAAGAAGTGAGAACCTGGGAAAGGAGACGCGATAAATAGAACATTTTTAAGAAGAAAATACTGAGGAGGAAGAAGCAAGCTCTTGGTGGGGCTGGGGGAGCTTTAGATTTGCTCTTTACTTTGTGTCTGTACTTAACCAGAGTTTGTCTGCACATAAGATATTCGCTTTTCATTTTGGAGCCATTTTTGACCTTTGGACAATTTTAACATATATAGAAACACTATGCTTTTTCAGAATCCTGGAAACAATTGGAAAAAGACCCCTGAGCATCTAAGCAGTTGGATCTTACAAGGTTCAAACACATACAATGTACTTGTGCATCTCACCAATTAGAGTGAAGCAGTCTGTCACTAGAAACCCTTATAGCTAGATTGAAACTAGTATTGATGAGCTTGTATCTGCTGGAAAGCAATGCAGTCTGTTTTGTTAGTTGGTGCTTGTTTGCTTGATTTTGAAATGGAATTTCACTATGTTACCCTGCCTGGTCCAGGAACTCACAATGAGGCCAGGCTGGATTCAGAGATCTGTTTATCTCTGCTGGGCTTAAAGAATACATCATAATGGCAGGCTGAATGCAGACCATTTGAAGAATCAAGGTGAAGCAAGATCATTCTGGCAGTTCTACCGATGGCAGTAAACAGTAAAATAACGAGTAGAAATTAAAGTTGAGCGGATATCAAACAAACAGGAATAAGAAGTATTGTAGGTTAGGGATGTTTGAGCACAAATGGGGTATATCTTTAGCTCCCATGCTACTGCCTTTCTCTTGAGGTTGTTATATGGGAACTTAAAATAGTCAATGAATGTACTTTTAGTGAATTACTTAATTTAGTGTCTGTGTTTCTCTCTGTGTGTGTGTGTGTGTGTGTGTGTGTAAGAGAGAGAAAGAGAAACACAGGTTGAGGAAAAGATGTAGGGAAATCTATCAATCTCTCTAAATGGGTAGATATAGAAATGATAGATTGATAGATAACGATAGGTAGATGGATAGATAGATAGATAGATAGAGCACAGGGAATGTGTGAAAGTTGATATTTTCCTCATACTCTCTTTCCTAAATGTGGGTCTCAGGAATCACACTCAGGTTGTTAGACTTGGCTGCAAATGCCCCGACCTGTCACGTGTAGTCTCCGTGGACATAATTTATAGTTTAACAGTAGTTTCTCATAACCAATTCATCAGGTATATGTTTGCTTTTATATATCAAGGACAGATTGATTTTGTTATTCTCTGTTGTAGAGAGTAAGAAATACATCATACCCTTTTTATATTTAAAAGTTTCCTAAACCCGTTCTGAGTGTCCTAAGCAACTGAGCATTATGGTTATGAGCAGCTGTGGTTATAAGTACATCTTCGTCTTTACATGTTTGGGTGTCAGTTTGACAACGGGGTGAATTGTGATGGTTAACCTTGACTTTCAGCTTCATCAAATTTGGAATAACCATGGACATGAACAGTACTCTGCATGCCTGTGAGAGAGTGAGGCGGGCAAAAACACCATGAGTGTCCATGCTCTCATTCCGTGGGATGAGGTTCCATTAACTGCATAGAATGGGGAAAGCCAAATGAGCACTGGCTTCATTTCTCCTTGCCTCCGGTGGGATGTTGCCAGCCACTTCAAGCTCTTGCTGCCGTGTGTTTGCTACCACAGTCAACACTTTATCAAGCTTCAACCCAAAGATACTCTTCCTTAAGTTGCTTTTGCCAAGTATTTTGTTGCAGGAACAAGGTAAGCAACTAAGACACAGATCCCAGAAATGTGTTTCTCAAGGTAAGGAAGGTTAGATGTCAAATATAATAGTGATTGGGTGCCGATGGAGACCGGCTTTTGGGTGTATAGATGGTTCTGTGGAGGTGCATGCGAAGTAGAGAGAGGCGTGGCCTCTCTTGGATTTGTCCTATAAGAGAACTATACCATTCTCAACCAGCCCCAAGGGCTTATCTCCTAATGATCTGACATTCATTTTTAGCATTTAAATATTTTCCAGGGTAAGTAGAGGGCATTCATACCATAGCACAATACTTACTGTTAAACAAAAATTAATTCTGAAGAAATAATCTTCTATCATAGAGATCGTGATTGTGTTCAGGAGATATTTTTGACATGAGTAGATTATTGATACAGTTAAATTAGAAGGCTTATTTAATGTTCTATTTTTCAGACAGACTATCTTTACCACTTATTTCAACAACAACAACAAGAACAAAAAGAACACAATGAAACATCCTGTTTCTGAAAATAGTGCTCATTCACCATGGCCCACATCTGCCAACTACTGTACATTTTCTTAATGTTCGAAATGGATAGTTTCATTTTTCTGAGATTCCCTAAAAGGGATCATTAGAGTACACAGCACAGGATATAGTAGGAAGACTCACCTGTCTCACTGCATTGTTTCCAGCCGAGCGTTTCTCGGTCACTGAAACTGGCTCAGCTGCATGAACCAGCCACAGCAGAACAGCTCATGCGCCATCCAGTAAACCCCCGCCCTGTGTGTTTAAAGAGTTCCTGTGTTCTGAAAACAATGATAAAAGCCCTTAGGCAGTATTGGGGATGGTATGTGTTTTCAAACAGTTGCCCATCTCATTTGGAGAGATGGGATAAGTATCATTAAAATGGGCAACTCAAATCAGTCAAGGCACTTTTCTGGAAGACGCAGATTAAACATGATTAAGAACTGCTGTGGTTTGCCAATAGATACTATTTTGAATTACATTAATTTCTCCATTTAAAAATACATGACCGCTTTTAGTGCTTTAGGAGCACATTTAGCATCCACGGAAAGGCGGGGATTTAGTGGCACAATTCCATTAGGCAGCATTCTTTATCCTGTAAAGTATGTGAATGTTGCTGATAGATGTCCCAGCAAGGCCACTCAGTCAGCACCATTAACAGATACAGGCCTAAGACTATAGGAAAAGGGCGCTTTCTTGCCTCCAGGATGTTCGAGGGAAATACACAAAAGTAAAAATTGTTGCAGTGTCTCTTAAATTTTACTCTAATAGGACAAGGTCTAGTGATTCCTTATTTCTTTAAAAGTATGGTTAAGTGTGCACGATGGGATTTGCTATTTTAACTATTTTTATGCACACTGTTTAGTAGTGGCAAGTACACTAAGAGTACTAACAATTCCCTTTAATGTGTCTTTGCAGCCAAAACAGAAACTTTATATCCATCAGGTCTCTTCCAGCTTCTTCCCACACCATTAGCCACCAGCCTTTTCACCTTTCACCTCTATAGATTGAGGTAATTCCAATAATATGATATTCTTCACATAAATAGAAAAAAAAAGGGAACCTGAAATTTCACGCAGAAGCATACGCAAAACAACCCAGGGTGGATCCAGTTATCTGAGCGAAAGGAACACTGCTGGAGGCATCACAACAGCTAACTTAAGTATTACTACTACAGAACCATAGTGACACACACAGGACAGGATGATACTGGCACACAGACGGACATACACATCAATATAATGAATGGAAGACACAAAAGTCACTCTACATAGCCCTAGGCACATACGTTTTAAATGATAGAAACCCTTATCAAATGATAGAAAGTGTCCAAAGCATAGATTGGAGGAGAGACGGCCTCCTGAATGGATGTGTTGTGTGACAGTATTCTGGGGAGATGGTAACAAATGTCCCCATGCTCCAGGTTGGGAGTCAGCAGCCTATTGGCAAAAGACTACCACCAAGCGCCAGTTTGGTGAATCGATGTGTTTCATCTAGTTTACTTGCTAGAATCAGGGGGAGGGTTACTTACAGGAGCAGAAAGGACTCCAAGACAGGTGCTTCATCAAAAGCCTGCCCAAGTTCACAGAAGCTGGGAACTTGTAGAGCACTGAACAATTTTCAGGATGCCTGACAGTTTGGAAAATATCTTTTTTTTTAGGCTGCTCAGTTGATCTGAGCCTCTTCTAGGCAGCTACCTGGTATGAAAGTATTTCTCACCAGTCTTTACTGCTTATACAAGTTTGAAGTTTGAGGAAGGAAGGACCTAGTGCATCTGGTTACTTTCAGGAACTTCCTGAGGCTTTTGAGTTGTTTACTTTCTGAGTCTGAAGAATCTTCCATTTAGAAGTTTCTGAGAGTTCATGAGATTCCTTGAAGGCTGAAATTCCTCACCCACTTTTAGTACATTCTAAGTGTTCATGAGAGTCCCTCCAAGATTGAATGTTATATATTGGAGAAAATTGTTACACAGGAATGATATTGGGAAAACAAGAGAACTATGTATTGAAAGATCAGAGAAGATCCCCATCTCTAGCTCTGTACAAAAATCAACACAATATAGTTGAACATTTTCAATGTGAGATCTGATACTGCTAGAAGAAAATAAGCCAAATGTATATTACCAAACTGAATTGTATACAATTGTAGATTGATTTCATAAAAGCATTCCAAAAATATATTAAATAAATAAATTTAAAAAGTATTTTCCCATAGTGGTCTTTTGGACATCTTGCCCTATAGTTAAAAACTAAACAGGGAGGGTAGGTGGGACTGGGAGGAGATGGAGGAGGCTATAGCTGGAATGCAGAGTGAATAAATTATAATAAATACATAAAAAAGGAAAAAAAAAGATAACTAACAGAAAAGGGCAAGTTGCTCCTTGGTAGGGAAACAGACAGGAAGAAGAACATTTCTTCCATTTCATTTTAGTTGGTCATGTGTTCCATTTGTGGGGCTTAAGTTAGACCACAGATAAAATTAATATGTAGTTTCTATTTAAAGCTGCAAAACTCACTGAATTTCTGACTCTTGGGATTTGGTTCTTTGAACTTCTTTTCTTTTTTGCAAAAATCCTTTAATGTGTCATTATACTAATGGGTGTTTGCTTTAATAAGTTACAGTTTTAAGAACTGTAAAGTTCTTAAAAAGTTCTAACTGCTTTACAGGATTTTGTGCTATGTTCTCTCCTGAAATGATTTTAAATAAAGTAATAGCATCCAAATCTGTTAAGCGATGAAATGACAGTAGAAGATAGGCACCAGGTGGGGTGCGTACTCTCCTTTGTTATAGATGGGTAATTCATGGTATGCTTTCTAAAAATGTGTGACAACTGTATGAAAGAACTGACTAGGAAGCTATCAGACTAAACTGGTTTCCCGGTGGACTAAGTTGTCACACAAGGGTTCTCACACTTCCTCGTTTAAGATAGTTATTACAACCCTGAGATATCACCTTACACCCATCAGAATGGCCAAGATGAAAAACTCAAGTGACAACACATGCTGGAGAGGTTGTGGAGAAAGGGGAACCCTCCTCCACTGCTTGTGGGAATGTAAACGGGTACAACCAACTTGGATGTCAATCTGCCGCTGTCTCAGACAATTAGAAATGGTGCTTCCTCAAGACCCAGCTATATTACTGCTAGGAAGAGGGAGGGAGGGAGGAAAGAAGGAAGGTTGAAATTGGGAAGGGATGAGGGAGAGGGCTTCAGCCAGGATACAAAGTGAATAAATTGTAATTAAAAAAAAAAAAAAAGACAATGACCCAGACAATTTGTGAAATAAAGTATTTAATTAGGTGTTTGCTAACAGTTTCAGAGAGTGGATAACTAACCATCATGGGAGGAAACATGGTATCAGGAAGGCAAACATGATGCTAGAACAGTAGAGTGCTGAGAAAGAGAATGAGACACCTGAGAATGGCATAGGCTGTTGAAACCTCACAGTCCCATACCTTCTCCGACAAGGCCACAATTCCAAATCTTTCCCAAACAATTCCACCAATTATGGAGCAATCATTTAAATATATGGGCCTATGCATGCCAATCTCATTCAAACCACTACAGTCTCTATTGAGACTCCAAAACCTTTATAGTTATTTAATTGTACTCCTTGACATGTTACAATCACCTTTCATTTAACTACTGTGTTCCCATGAAAACATCGATTTAAGATTTCAATTTTATTTCTTTTCTGCTTATTTCAACTACAAGACCCTCCTTTTCATATTCTTCTAATGATTACAGTTTTACTTTAAATGTCCTAATTTTTAAAGTAACTGTTTAAAGACAACCAGTATTTATGTGATTTAAAGTACAAGTATAGATGCCTTTAAAGAATAAGATAAAGTAAGGAAGAAGAGAAAGTAGAGTTTTTGTGATCATACATTACTTTTAAGCCATTTGGGTACAAAGAAGAATCCCTGTTATCCAAACTTTGTGTAATAGATTGGTGTTTATTTTTATATGTAAATTTCATCTGTCTTTTACTATGAGAAGTGAGTGGTATGAATAAAAAGATTTTTTTTGTAATTGGACAACATAGCAATATTATTACTTTTTCTGTACCAACCTTCCTAAGCCCTTTCATATTAATTGTTTCCTTTGTCTATTTCTGAATAGACTGCAATAAATTTCATCAGCTCTAAAAAAAAAAAAAGATAGTTATTACTGTTATCTGTGTGTATGTAAATGTGCATGCACTTGCTTTCCCATGTAGTGTGTGTGTGTGTGTCCAGTCAGTTCTTTCCTCCCTTCTTTTTGGAGTCTGGGGATTGAATTCAGTCTGTCAGGCTTCTGCAGGAATCTTGCCAGTCCTGTCCTCCCCAGATTTCTAAATTGTAATTGGTGAAAATAATTAGCTATATTTTTTTCCATGCATAAAATCAGACACCTTTTCAAAAGTACATTGATCTGAAAGTGACTGGTTAGATGAGGCAGCAGGGATTGGGTGGTACTTGGTATCCTTCAAGATTTACAATATCAAGCAGGACCATTGAAGCTTTTGTTTAGCTATTTCTTATCTAGACTACTCAGCTCTGATTGTTTACCTTATGTGTTGAGTGTTCTATAATAGAAAATGCTTTATTAAATTGTTGGTAAATGGCAATTAAGGCAAGGATATTTCATTGCTTACAAAATTTCTTGTCTTTGAAAATTAGAATATGACATTTCAATGAGCTAGAAAGAAAGAGAAAGAGAGAGGGGGAAGATGTAAGAAAGAGTAGGGGGGAGGAAAGGGAGGAAGGAAAAGAAAGGACTGATAAGAGGGAGAAAATGCTCAGCTTCCCACTCCAATGCTAAACATCAAGGAGAAGTTAACTCAAATGGCATGTTGGAGTGGGAGGCAGGAATCAGGAAAATGAAAGAACACCTTTAAAAAGAGTTCAGCGTTGCTTTGGGGTTGAATTTAAGGAATAGTTGTGATTGACGAGAGACGCTGTTGAGTTCAGGGCACTAGTTGCGCTTCCACACAGAAGGAAGTGTACTTGTTAGCTTAAGAGGCAGGTCAACAATATTGCAATGGTACAATTCAACCACCGGATGTCCATGTACTGAACAGGAGGAAATGTGTTAGATATCAGCTAATTAGCCAAGCACTGCACTTTCAACTTTTCAGCTTGCTCTGTAGACATAACCCCTGTAGAGCATGCTATTTGGTGAGATTCATTGTTTCCTGAATGAGGATTCTTAGGTAACCATTTCTAAAGCAGACAGTATCTGAGACCTGAACAGCATCAATTCATGGTGCCTTGAGCCTCCTGCCATCTTCAGCCCATTATTCTAGGGCTCTCCCCCACCAAAAATTAAAGTACAACGCCTAAGCAGTTTAAGAAAGCTTCAATACAATTGCTTATCCCCTATTACTTTCTAATTTTTAATCTGTATTTAGGATTATATTTTAATTACACACTTCTCCCTTCTTATCCTCCCTCAAAACTTTCCGGAATACATGCATACAACCATACATATATCTGTTCCTCAAATACAATGTTGAGTTTGTGTAGCATTACTTGTAGGTCTGGTTTAAGGGATGACAACTTGGCCCTGGAAGACCAATTAGTGTGCTCCTCCCTGCTCTAAGTTTTTTTTTTTTTTTTTTAAGAAAAACCTTTTGCTTGGGTAAACCTCACAGCTGTCCCCTTCTCTCATAAGGTTCCTTTGGAAGCTTTCTCTTGCACTAAGGCTAACTGAAATCTAACCACTTGTGTAACTAATGGCCAGGAAATACCCTATTTTCTGTGCTTTTGAAGTTCAGAGAAAGAGTTAGAAACCCCTCAAGGCCCTGAAAACAATTACTCTTGAGTTGTGAATGTGGGAAACAAAATGTTCGTTGTTTTGAAAAAAAGAAGACAGAAAGAAAGAAAAAAACCCTACCATTGAAGTCTGCCAGGAAAGCTCAGCCAAGTACTTAACACTGTTCTCCCAACAAGTCTTTACTGCTAAATGTTGCATCCATTCTGGTCCTCTGTATCTAGGAGATGTGTGCTTGTAATGCTTAGAAAAATCCTTTAAGAATTTTTGTCTTCTTCAAAATTAGCTCTCTTGATTTTTTTTTTTTGTGACATTTAAAAAAATATTATCATTTATTACAGTTTATTCAATTTGTATCCTAGGTGTGGCCACCTCTCTCTTTTCCTCCCAATGCCACCCTCCTTCTTTCTTCTTCCCCTAGGCCCCTCCCCTATCCACTGAGAGAGGAGGTCCTCCTACCCTTCTGTTTGATCCTAGCCTATCAGGTCTCATCAGGACTGTTGTCCTTGTCTTCCTCTGTGGCCTATAAAGTCTGCTCCCCTTGTGGGGGAGATAATCAGAGAGCCTGCCACTAAGCTCATGCCAGAGAAAGTCCCTGCTCCCCTTACTAGGGACCCCACTTGGATACTGAATTTATTGGCTACATCTGAAACTGGGTTTTAGGTCCTCTCCATCCATTGTCCTTGGTTGGGTTATCATTCTCTTTAGAGCCCCAGGGCTCAGTTTTTATGGCTCTGTTGCTCTCCTTTAAACTGTATTTCTATTTCCTTCACAATTCATCTCTCAACGAACTCCCAAGGAAAGAGGCCCAATCATGTTCTCTCCATTTACAATTTTATAGTCTCTGAGTAGCCCACGTCTCTTACACTGAGAAAATGGAAGTTTCAATATCCTCAGTTAAGGAGTGAAAAAATTTTAATGTTGGCTCTTGTGTAATTATTTTAAATCTCAATTCAGCTTCAGAAGAATTTTATATTTACACTTGCATTCATGCACAGGTATATTTTTCTGAAGCTACACTAAAAAATAAAATAAAATAGTAGAGACATACAGGATTATAAATTTACTAGGAAAGACAATGTTATGAAAGCATTTTCCTAATGCTGTCAGAGGAAGAGGATGATGTTGTTGTCCGCTGGGCTGGAGAATGTGTTGGCTGCCTTCTTGGCAATCTAGTAAGGTAGCTTGTGTCTAAACAGTTACAAAAGATGCTTTTTAAATTTTTGTTAAATTCTTTTACTTGTGGTGTGTGTGTGTGTGTGTGTGTGTGTGTGTGTGTGTGTGTAAGTGCCATGACATGCTTTTTGGATGGCGATTGTAGATCAATTTGTAGGGGTCAGTTTTCTCTCTTTACCAAGTGGATTCTGAGTATTGAATGTATAACATAAAGCTTGGCCCCATACACCTTTACCAGGTGAGCCATCCTGCATGTCCCAAGAAGATTCATCTTGATTGTTATCCAGATGGAGTGTAGAATCACCTTGGAGACAAATCTCTGGCCATGTCTGTGAAGACATTTCCAGAGAGCTTTACCTGACACTGGAGAAACCCACAGTGATGTGAGTGGCATCATTTCATGAGCTTGGATTCTGTGTTGAAAAGAAAAGAAAAGAAAAGAAAAGAAAAACAAACAAACAAACAAAAAACCAAGAAAGGGAATGAAGCGCCAGCATTCATCTCTCCATCCTTCCTTACTCAGTGGATAGTTTATTGTGACTCAGTATCACATATATGACAAGATGCTTCATGTGTCTACTGACATGCCTTCCTAGGCAATATGAGTTGTATCCTCAAAGCTTTAAAAGAGAAAAACACTCATCCAGGAAGTTGGTTTGGGGCAGGTATTCTGTCACAGCAGTGAGAAAAGTAACCAATCCAAATTCCAGTAGTAAAGAGTTCACTATTAAGTTTCTCCCCCTTCTGTATTTTGCTCCTATCACATCTCATACATTATAGTCTTTGCTCTCACCATTATCCAGATGCCTCCCCAAACTGTCCTTCTCGAGTTCTTCTGGAGGTCTAGGTGAATTTCTCCATCATCTAGCTGAAGGCTTTTCATAGATGTCTCAAGGACTTAACAAACTCTGTTATTGTTATAAGGGCATGCCTGGCAGTTTGAATGGAACTCCACCAATTCTAGTGGCATAACAAAATAAAAGTCGATATTTTCCTCATGTAAGACCCTAAAGTAGATTTTACATTATTAAGTTCACTGGAATACACAGCTTCCTGAGGGACATTTACCTGTGTAGATGACTGACAGGCCTGTTTATTTTAAACCTGGCAGTAGTAGTTCTCTGCCTTCTTAACGCTGCAGCCCTTTAATACAATTCCTCATGTCATGGCAGCTCCCCAGCCATAACATTATTTTTACCTCTACTTCATAACTGTAATGTTGCTGCTATTATGAATCATAAGGTAAATATGTATGTGCCCCAACCCGTGGGGCTTCAACGGGGTTCCTAAGGAGGAGATTGGAAGGAATGGGGGGGGGGAAGGGACGAGAAGCGCAAGAAATGAAGGCCAAGTCTGTTCGTCTGATCAAAGCTTTGCTTATTAAAAATTTTTACTCAGCTTATATAGGGAGAAGGCAGGAAAGGGGCAAAGGTTAATTTACTGCTGCAGGAGATAGGAAGAGTGCTTTCATGGGTTAAATATTGCACCTGCAAGATACCGTAAGGATGTTTTCTTAAGCTATCTCACGGATGCTCTAAAACTAACAGACAGATGTCCTCACAATATCACCCATGATTTTGGATCCTAGGTAACTCTTCAACTAAATAGTCATTTAGGTCTCCACTAAATGACCTTTGCGCACTATTTGGCTTAGGCTTCAGTAAATAGCTTTGTCTCCACTAAATAGCTTTGGCTCACTATTTGACTTTGGCTTCAGTAAATAGCCTTGGCTCCCGGCATCTGTTTCTTCTGATGACCTTAGGTCATGTGACAGAGTCCTTTGACCATCCCATAACCCCACCCAAAGGGGTCATGACACACTTGTTGAGGACCACTGCCTTAAGGGAAAGGGTAAGAGAGCTTATTTGTTCTATTCTCCATATAAATAGTGACCTTATGAACTTTTGGGAAGTTTACAAAGTAATGTTTCTACCTGGGGCCAGAGATATGACTCAAACCAGTAGTTAAAATTCTGACTTTTAGTTTCTGATTTTACAAGCTGATGATGATGAGGGAGGGACTGTCTCCAGTGACTATAAGGCTTGTCATCATTTAACTAGCTACCTAATATGGTTGCTCTAACTGTTCTTGGTTATTAACCAGTTAGGCAGTTTCCTGGATCTATTTCAAATAATTTCTGCATAAATTAGGACTTTGATAATTTTCATGACACCTTAACCTGACCACCTCTAGGACCTTTATCCAAAAGACTATAAATTATCTAATGTTTTAGTGACTAAATTATGGAAAACAAAGAACTTTAAGGTTTAGGCGAATGAACATGATATCCCCAGGTATCACCTCTCTTTGTCCTGTTGATTTTGCTTCCTACATGCATGTTAATGGCTTGGGCTTATCTCTTTACTGTTTCAGGAACAGGGCCACCTTCCTTTCTTGGACAGTAGCTGAACTTCTCTGCCCCATTTTCTCTGTATCCCTTTGTCTTTTACTGCTCATTCCAAAAGAGAGTATTAACACACAGAGAGAATCATGTTGTTCCCCAGCTGTCAAGACTTTAGGGCTAACTCATTGCTCTTGACAGGAAGGCAAAACAGTCTCATGTATAAGGACATGAGTAGCCTGGATCCTACAATTACCCACCCTGTTCCCCACCATTTTCTACCCATGAGAGCCTAAAGTCTTTTCCTCTGTTCGATGATACCCTCTGCTGTAGGATCTCACCTTAAAGATCCATTGCGCCTTTTGTTACCTGGTTTACATTTGCACTGTTGTCAGAGGGACTGTTCCTATCTCAAGAAAGGTCTTCCTGCAGGAGCACCAAAAGGAGACCAACAGAGACAAAAAATCCTTAGCTCTGGAGCCCCTGAAGAGAAGGATATCCCAGTCAAGGACCATGCATAGAAAGGACCTAAAACCATGGCTGAGAGGTAGCCCATAGACTCCATCTCCAAGTGGGTTCCCTAGTAATGGGAGCAGGAGCTATCTCTGGCATGAGCTCAGTGAGCAGGCTCTCTGATCACCTCCCCCTGGGCAGGTGCAGCCTTGCCAGTCCACAGAGGATGACATCACAGTCAGTCCTGATGAGATTTGATAGGCTAGGGTCACATGGAAGGCAAGGAGGTCTTCCCCTGTGGACTAGAGGAGGATCATAGGGAGGAGAAGAGGAAGGGAGGGTGGGATTGGGAGGAGACAAGGGAGGGGGCCACGGCTGGGATACAAATTGAATAAGTTGTAATAAATGATAATAATAAAAAAGAAAAAAACCCTAAAATAACCTGCACTTCTCCCTGTAGAACTGATGATAATTAAATTTCCAGGTTTTCTGTGTGAATGTTGACTAAATATTTGTGTCTCCTAATATATTTCATTTTCTCAACAGGCAACAACCATGTTTTCTTTAGCATTTGTCTCTTCTTGGTTATCTCACAGTGACTGCCAAATGATCAGAGTTCATATGCATCTTTTAAGTGGATGAATCAGAAATGACAAATGAACAAAAGATTTCACCAGCTTGGGATTGAATAGCCTATGTCTCTGCAAGCATGTGGATAGACTCATTGTAAAAGGAAACCATCCCTGATTTGTAGCTACAGGGTTTTCTGAGTTGCATAGTTAAGGTTGCTTTATGGAACAATACAAGTCTTGCAAAGGTCAGAGCATAAAGACAAGAAATGAATTTGTTCTGCTTGGAGATTCATATCGAATCTTTACATGGCTGGAACATTCTCTCTCTCTCTCTCTCTTTCTTCTCACTGGGTTTCTTAGCAACATATATTACCATTATTGTAGGTTATTATACAGATAGTATCTTGCTGAAATACTGCTTTTTATCTATTTTGAAATAATCTACTTGCAATTTTCAAGTTTTTCAAATATGTGTGCATATGTATGTTTGTTGAAATAGTATTATATATTCATATTGTACAGTATTTAATTTCTAGATAGCTATGATTTCCAAAAATCATTTAAGCAGCAACATATTTATTCCTAATTTCTGGGGGGAAAGGTTTTCTAAGTATCTGAATATAAAGTTTTGACTCTTTTTGTAAGAGTCAGTTTAATTTTTTAATTAAAAACATATAATTTTTCAAGCAGTTTTAGGGTTGTAACAAAATGTAAGGAAAAGTACAGTGTTCTTTGATTCTCCAGTCACACTCATGATAATATCATTGTTCCCAGCAAAATGGTGCATTTACTATTTTGATGAACGTATGTCTATCTGTGACAGCCATTCCAAAGTTGATTTATATTATAGTTCTTAGTATGCACCACTACCACTAAGGAGACAGAGTATTTTCATCTGGTACTATCCTCTGTACTCATTTTCTCTCACTGTCTTGCTCGGCCTCTGAAATCACTTGTCTTTTACAATCCCCATGATTTTTGCTGCTTTGGAAAGTCATATATTGCAATAATATAGTAAGCAGCTTTGGTAAGTTGGCTCTTTTCACTTAATAATGTGTACAAAGTATTATAGTAAATTAATATAATGAACTGTATATGTCTTGCTGGATCATTTATTTTGAGCATCAAGTAGGATTACCTTGTTTAGATAACAAAGTTTATCCACCACGAAGAAGGGCATTTAGCTTTCTCTTACATTATGGTAATTATTTATTTTGAAAGATTTGCTTTAAAATGTGTGTGTGTGTGTGTGTGTGTGTGTGTGTGTGTGTGTTATGTGCACTTGAGTGTGTGTGTTCACGGATGCCAGAAGTGAGCTTCACATTTTCTGGACCTGGAGTTAAGGGTGGTTATAAGTTGCACACATGGCTGTTGGGAATTTAGCTTGGGTCTTTTTCAGGAGTATCAGGTACTACTAACCAACCACTGGGCCATTTCTCCAGCCCCATATCTTTCTAAATGTGATTGAAGCTTCACTAGACATTTTTAATCATGTTTGCCTTAGTAAGTTTTTAGTTTCCTTAGAAAAGTACCAAGAGCGTGACTGCTGGAGTGTATGGTATAAATGTGGTTAGTTTGTTCAGGAATTCCCAATCTCTCTTCATAACTGTCCTTGTTTAGTATTCTACCCACAGGGATGGGTTTCTATTATATCTCATTCTCTAGCATTGGCCATTTAACTGTGTTCTGGATTGTGACAATCCTAGCAAGTGGGGACTAGTGTCTTAACTGTTGTCTTAATTTACATTCCCTGATGTTGTAATACACAGAATATGGTTTCACATGCTTAATTTCAAGTGTACATAGTCCATGTCGACATATGTATTGATGTCTTTAGCTTATTAATAAGTTTTTGCTTTATTTTTATTTTTTTATATTTTTTATTTTATTGAAAATAGATATTTTCTAACAAAATACATTCTGACTACAGTTTTCTCTCCTTCTCCTCCCAGTTCCTCGCCATCTCCCCTACCATTCACATCTACTCCCTCTCTTTCTCAATAGAAAACAAAAAGACTTCCAAGGGATCCCTTCCAAGTGATAATAAAACCAAATATAATATGATAAAACAAAATGCTAACACACTGGGATTTGACAAAACAAACAGAGAAGGAAAAGAGCCCAAGGAAAGGATCAAGAAACAGAGGCCCACTTGGTCCCACACTCAGAAACCTCATGAATACACTACGGTGGAAGCCATAATATCCATGAAGGACCTGGTGCAGACTCATTTATGCCCCATGCATGCTGCTTCAGTCTCTCGGAGTCCCTATGCGCTTTGATAATGCTGAGTTAGAAGGACTTTTTCTCCTGCTGTCCTCCATCCTCTTCACCCCTTATACTCTTTCTGATTCCTCTTCCACTGGGTTTCCTGATCCCCAGAAGGAGGGGTGATGGAGGCATCTCGTTTAGGGTTGAGTGTTCTAAGGCCTCTCGCTCTCTTCATATTTTCTTGCTCTGGGTCTCTGTATTTGTTCCCATTTGCTTCAGGAGGAAGCTTCTCTGATGATGGCTGAGCAATGCACTGGCATGCAACACAAGCCTGCCTGCTAAGGCTCAGAGAGCAGAGTGGAAATGGTCGTGGAAAGATTGTAAGAGACAGGAGAACTAGAACATTGCTGTGAGATTTCCTCTCTTAAAAATGTCAGCGATGCTATGCATAAGAAATCCCATCACCATGGTTGTTTGTTTACTTCATGTTGAGTTATAAGTGCTTTTCTACACAAAATAGTTTTAATTGAGATATATACAGACTTGAAAATATTTTGTAGTCTGTGGTGTATTTTCCCATTCTCTCAACATTTTTAAAATATGGCAGAAATTATTTTTACAATTTTATTTAAGGACAGCTATCAAATGTATTTTATGAAATATTTTACGTTGTATAAAATATAACATGTCCAAAGCCATCCAGCCATCCTGCTCTGTTATCTCATAAAAGTATATATATTGGGATTTGTATCTGACCTTGCTTTGTCCTTTCAGTATTGTGCTGCCTATTCTAGATATTTTGCCATAACAGGAAACAACCTAGGAACCTGCCACAGAGGGCTTTTGAAAGGCTCTGCCCTTCAGACTATCAAAGCAGACGCTGAGACTTATGGCCAACTGTTGGGCAGAGTGCATGGAATCTTATGTAAGAAGTGGGAAATAGTAAGATCTGGAGAGGACAAGAACCCCACAAGGAGAGCAACAGAACCAGAAAATTTGAACACAGGGGTTTTCCAGAGACTCATACTCCAAACAAGTACCAGGCATGGAGATAACCTAGAACCCCTGCACAGATGTAGCCCATGGCAGTTTAGTGTCCAAGTGGGTTACATAGGAATGGGAAGAGGAACTGCCTCTGACATAATCTGATTGGCCTGCTCTTTGATCACCTCCCCCCTGAGGGGGGAGCAGCCTTACCAGGCCACAGAAGATGACAATGCAGCCCCTCCTGATGTGATCTGATAGACTAAGATCAGAAGGAAGGAGAGGAGGACCTCCTTTATCAGTGGACTTGGGGAGGGGCATGCGTGAAGAGGGAGAGAGAGGGTGGGGTCGGGAGGGGATGAGGGAGGGGCTTATGGGTGGATACAAAGTGAATAAAAATTAATAAAAGAAATAATTAATAATTAATAAAAGAAAATTAAATTAAAAAAAACCTTTAGAAATTGTTTCTTAATGTCATCAAAATAACCTGCTGGAATTATGATTAAGATATAATTGGGTATATAGATCAAGGTTATAAGAAATGACATATTGAAAATATTGAACTTGCCTATCCATGAGCATGGGATATCTCTCAATTTATGTACTATTTTGAGTGATTCATGCAGCAGACTCACATAGTTTTGTCATGAATAGATTTGTTTAAGGAAAGCTATACAACTCAGATTCACTGAACCCCGGGTCTTAAATGTTTTGAAGTGTTTAATGTCAGTGAAGTCTTAGTTTCAAATACTGCTTGTTCACTGTCTGTAAGAAGGTCATTGTTTCCACTCCCCTCAAGGTTAGAGCCAAGCACATATAACCCTTCATCATTAAATAACCAGTGCCCGGTTTTTGTGTATTACCTTTAGATACAGCATCCGTAATATTATCCCTTCTTCATTTCAGGATATGTCTTTGTTGATTCTTTCTGAGGTTTTTCACAGAATATTGTTCCATCAAAACAGACTTTTATATCTCCTTCCTGAATACTCAAATAGTAGTATATAATATATATCTCTGTGTATATGCATGTGTGTGTGTGTGTGTGTGTATATATATATATATATATATATATATATATATATATATAAACTTCTCCATATATATTCTCCCGTGTTGACTATTTCCTCTGAAAAATCATATGGAAATTTGTAATCTTTGTGTCAGTATTAAGCATGGGAACTTTTAGAAGTATTAGTGCAGTGATTCATCTCCAAAGTGAAACTGATGCCACAAAAAAAAAAAAAAAAAAAAAAGGATATATTCAGGATTCCTTTCCCTCCTTGCAATTCTGCCTTCAGTTCCTTAATGATGGCAGTGAGAAATCCCTGACTACATGTCAGGACTTTAATCTTTGACTCTTTAGTTTGCAGAAATGTTGGCAAATTAATTTCTGCTTTATTTTCGTAAAGTACACAGTTTCAACTTAAGAGCACAAACCAGGCTAACAAAATATCACCTTATTTTATATAGTGTTGACAAGAATAGTTAGAGGAACATGTTCATATCTCATTTTTGATCTTAGTTAGAAAGCTTTTTATTTTCTCTCTACTAAGTATGGTAGTAAATGGAGTTTTAAGTTTGTTATGTTTTTTTTTAATTTTGATTTTGTTTTATTTTTAATTTGTGTGTGTGTAAATTCATTATTTCTGCTGAGAAATTTTACTTCCATTGTTAATTTCCTGAATTTTATTGCATGAGTGTATGTTAAATTTTATCAAATATTCTTTCTCTATCGACACAGTCATGCAATTTCGTTAGTAGCCTCTCAAAATGATGGATTACAAACATGGATATTTGAATGCTGAATCAGTCTTTTATATCTAATAAATCTCATCTAACTTAGTCATGGCATATTGCTATTTTTATTGTTTCAGCTTGCTAATGTTTTACTGATTAATTTTTAACTCTTTTTTCTTCTTTTACTAAAAAAGATGTTTTAAATATAGTCTGACCATGGTTTCCCCTCTCTAATCGCCTCTGAGATTCTCTCTACCTCCCATCCCTTGTGAATCCACAAGCTTCCTATTCCCTTTTAGAAAACAAGCAGACATCTAAAGAATAATCATAAAACAAAACAAAAGCAAACAAACAGAAGAAAAAGAGACAAAGGAAAAGCATGAACTCTATCTGTAGGTCTGGAGACACAGTTTCTAGCATAGGAATCTTAAAACATAAAACCAGAAGTAATGATCTATACATAAAGGACTTGTAAAGTAAAAAATAAAACAAAGCAACAACAAAACCACAGCCTTAAAAATCCTATGTGTCAAAGGACCTCTAAAAATGCCTTTGAGTTTGTCTTATGTTGTCTAGCTACCATCCTAAGGATGGGGCTATCCTTTAGAGTGGTTTGTATACCCAGCGAGACTTGGAGAAAACTCTTTGTGTGTGTGTGTGTGTGTGTGTGTGTGTGTGTGAGTGAGTGATTATCAAATGGACATAGATTCTGGGTTAGAGATGAGGGTTTATGTCTTCTCCTCATCTCAGTGCTGGGTCCCCTGTGCATGTTGACACAGCCTCTATGAATTCAAACAGAAAAATGCATGTTTTTTTCTTCATCAGAATTGAAGATACCTGATAAATCAGGATCAGATGAATGGGGAGGAGGTCCCCCCCATCAGTGGACTTGGAAAGGGGCACGGTGGAGATGAGGGAGGGAGGGAGGGAGGGACTGGGAGGAAATGAGGGATCGGGACACGGCTGGGATACAGAGTTAATAAAATGTAACTGATAAATAAAAAATAAAAAAAAAAAAAGAAAATGTGAAAAAAAAAAAGAATTATTAGCCTCTACTTTTGATTTTTTTGTCAAATATTTGTGTGATTTTGATAGTAGAGTAGTGCTATAGAAGGAGCACGGTACATATTCTTCTGTTTTTATTTCTTGAAAGACATTGTAAAAAAAATTAGAATGATGTCTTTGCTTAAATGTTTGGTTAACAAATCTGGATCATATATATATATTTTAATTTTGGAAGATTGTTGATAAAGTTTAATCAATAGATTTATAACTATTTGGATTATCTAGCTTCTGTGTAAATTTGGTAATGTATGTCTTTGAGACAATTGTTTCATTTCATCTCACTTTGCTAAGAATTATTCTTAATAGTCTTCCTTTAACCCTTTAATGTCTATAGGATCCTTAATTTCTCCTCTTGCAAATTTGAAAGTGATTTATGTCCTATCATTTCTTACTTAGCTTGACTGTGGATTATGAGTTCTATCTTTTCAAGGACTCAGATTTTTATTTTATTAATCTATTAATTTGTGTTATAATTTTTAATATTTCAGTGACCTCATCAAGCCCTTCTTTGTGCCTATATTTTGAACATAGTTCTGAAGGCATCCTGATCACAAAGTTGCTATTTATTAATAAGAATAAAATGTCATTGCTTTATCTACAATGTGCCTATGCTACATATTCATCTATTCATTAAGAAAACTTGGCAGTTTCATCTGTCTTCTAAGACTATTGGCTAGAATTCATCAGAAATCCTAGCTTTAAGTATCATTTCACTGAATTCCTTTTCTGCTTCTGTTATTTAAGTGGCCCTTATCTGACTCCCTATAGGGATTTGAATGAGAATGGCCCATATAGGCTAATATACTTCAGTGCTTGGTCTGCAGTTGGTGGAACTCTTAGGGAGAGATTAGGAGGTGTGGCCTTGTTGAAGGAGGTTTATCACTTCGGTGGGCTTTGAGTGTTAAAATGTTCAGTTTCCAAGCAGTTTCCCTAATAAGGAGTACAAGGACTGTCTCTGACAGAACTCAATGGCCTGCTCTTTGATCACCTCCCCCTGAGGGGGCTGTAGCCTTGCCAGGCCACAGAGGAAGATGATGTAGCCACTCCTGATGAGACCTGATAGAAGGGAAGTAGGTCCTCCCCTGTCAGCGGAGTAGGGGAGGGGCATGGAAGGAGAAGAGGGAGGGAGGGTGGTATTAGAAGGGGATGAGGGAGGGGGCCACAGCTGGGATACAAAGTGAGTAAATTGTAATAAATAAATTAATTAATTAATTTTAAAAAAAGGAAAAAACCCTTAAACCATTCCAGAGTTTAGCTTCCTTTCTGCCCTTGTGTTTCTTGATCAGGATGGAAGCTCTCAGCTCCAGCTCCACTTCCATGCCACCTTCCTGCTCCTATATAATCGCCACCATAATAATCATGTCCTCACCATCTGAAACTGTAAGCCACAATAAACTCTTCCTTCTCTAAGTTGTCTTGGTCATTGTGTCTCTTAAAAAAAAATAACTAGGACACACTCTCCATAAGGTTTATGATTGGATAGTGTACTCTGTTACCACTCTCTTGGATTTCTTGTCATTCATAAAGTACTGTTAGCATATAATCATATTTATCTGTGAAATAGTGATAAATTATATTCCTTTCTACTTTGCAAAATTGCTAGAAGAAAAGAAAACAAAGCAATGAACTATAATCCAAAAAAATGACATAAATTTGAATGAATTCGCATCAATACTAATGGATGATTTAATTGACAAAATATAGGTAGACATCACAATTTTCCTTAGAGGAAAACCACATTCGTAAGACTTGTATAAGATCAAGCAAGCCAAAAATCAGCATGGATGGGGGAGGTGATCATAGAATCTCTCCGTTACCTAAGCTTTATTGGAAATTAATGGCCACTGGAGAAGGGAGTATGTGGTTTCTTCAGGAATGTGAGCCCAAACATAGTCTTCATTTTCTGATAGATATCTCATAATCATGCACATAAAGGCAAGACTAAATGAACTTGCTGGCTACTCAACAAGAAAAAGCAAGAGAGCATATGAAGTTGGAGGGGAGAATCATGGAGGTGATAGAGGATGTATTCAAAGTTAATCTATTTTAAAAATGTCGCATAATTGTTTTGATAGATAAATGATACATAGGTAAGTTAGATGGATAGATGATATATAGGTAGATAGATGAAACATACATGACACATAGGTAGGTGAAACAGATAGATGATAGATAGATAGATAGATAGATAGATAGATAGATAGATAGAATGACTCACTCTTTGGTCTGGAAAATGAATCTTAGTTTCTTATCATTGAGTTTCATGGTGATTCATTTCAAAGCATGAAAAGGAGAAAATAGTAAATTTGAGAGGTGTAACAGTAAGACACCGTAGACAGTCAGTGATAACCATGAAATACCACGTTGACACCCTGTAATTAATTTGTATATAACCTAAGAAAGGTACTGCAACACTGTGACATTTGGCCCACCTAACCCACAACGTCGTTTTAATAAAAAAGAACATAACAGACAAATCCATGTGTCATAACTACAGAAAACACAATCAATAAATTTCAAATATTCAAATGTCATGAAAAATGAGGTCAGATGAGAAAAGTCACAACTTGCAGTGAGCCTAAGGAGGTCTGATGTGTGACTGTTGCATGGAAATCCTATTTGCAACCCTGAATTAGAGAAAAGGGAAGGGTGCAAAGTCTACTGGGATCAGAGATGAATATGTAATTTAGTTACTAGTGTTTTATTGGTGTTACTTTTCTGTTTTGACAAATGTACCATGATTATATAATATTGACCCCAGATAGTTCATCAGTGGCTTTTATTAAAATCAAAGTCATTACTGTGCTCTGACAGTCTTCTTTCTAAAGCATCCTGATTTAATTGGCTCAGTGGGTAAAAATGCATAGACACAAATGCAGAGACCATTACCACTACCCCCACCACCAACAAAATAAATAGAACAGAAAGTTTAAAAATAATTATTTGGAAAGAAGAGTCACTTTTCTTTATAAATATAGTTTCGGATATATATCCATACTCCAGTAAATGACCTTATGCCAGTGCTTATGTATGCAGTACTAACTGTACTCAGTGAACTAACATAAATAAATACATATACACAGAGGTAGTTAAGCAGGTACAAAAAGAGGACAAGTAGTTGGGAGGGATATGTGATGAGGAATGGGCTCTGGAAAGGTTTGGGTGGGGAATGATGCATGGGTATGGTCAATATACATTGTACACATATATTAATTGTCCTCAATATATATTGCATATGTATATGAAATGCTCCATTTCATTCTTGAATGTGGTTTTGAATTACTTAGATAAGGAATCTGTAATGGTTTTGTTTGTTGGTTCTTGTGAAACTGTATCTTGATAAAAAGTGAGGAAGATTTGCTTTTTTAATTAAATTTTTATTCTTTTACATTAATTACATTTTATTTGATTTGTATCCCAACTGTAGCCTCCTTCCTCATTCCCTCCCAGTCCCATCCTCACTCTCTCATCTCCTCCCATGCCCCTCTCATGGCAGCTCAGTACCCAAGTGGGTACCCTAGTAAGGGGAACAGGGACTGTCTCTGACATGAACTCAGAGGCGAGCTCTTTAACCGTGACCCCCCACCCCCATCCTGGAGGGAGGAGCAGCCTTGCCAGGCCACAGAGGAGGAAAATGCAACCAGTCCTGATCTGACCTGATAAGCTAGGGTCAGATGGAAGGGGAGGAGGACCTCCCCTATCAGTGGACTTAGAGGTTTGCATTTCAGAATGCTTCAAAATGTTGTTGTGCCTTTGGGACTGAAAACTGGGTGGTTTCTATATACCCTGGTATTTGTTGCAGAAGAAAAAAAATTAGGGAGTTTTGTAGCTATTCTGTCACTAGGATCTTGACAAAAAAAGCAAATGTTTTGATACTATGGGTCATAATAGGAAAGTCCACCCTAATTGGGTTTCCAGACAAAAATTTAGAATGCTTAATGTAAATTTTTTTTGCAAGTCATAGTCTTGTATTTGTACATGTATGTGCAAGAATACAAGTAACAATATCCAGGGAAGAAGCGGCTGCAAGTTTGAGAGTGGAGTGCATGGAAGGAGATGGAGGGAGGGGGGTAGGGACGGAATGAAGGGAGGAAAGGAAGGGTAAAAATGATGAAATTATATTTAAATTAAAATGTATTAAAATAAAAACCATAACAGATGTTAAAAGACTGTGTTGATGAATAAGAAATGGTCTGCTTATACATCCAAATATCTCACCAGGCCTATGAAATATTTTAAAAACAAATATATACCAATAACATTTTATATGTTGTGAATTTTTTAATCCACCAAACTATTTTCCTAGTTAAAAATATTAATGGAACAATTTTCAATCTATTTTTTTTTCAGATTGAGTTAGTGTGCTACAACATGCAGCAATCCTGATGCTTAAACAATGAACAATAATCTTTATGACAAGTGAAAAAATTAAAACAAATTGATGACAACAGTTGTCTTTTTATTAATACAATAACAATTTAAAATTTTCTCCTTATCATAGAGGCAAATTTTTTAATAAGGTAAATATGGCGTTTAAATAAACAATAAAGAATAAACCACTTCCAGAAGTCAGAAAACGTTTTCTTAGTTATGTGGTATATTAACTAAAATGGTTTTGAATGAGCTTATAGATCTTTATTTTCCTTCCTTATTATCTCATATATTCTGAGATATGACCAATGTAATTTAAGGATTTATTGCCCTTCTATCATTGATAAAGAGTACAATAAACTGATCTTTGATATAAAAGTTATAATCTTATTAATCTTGTTTCTCAAAGGTTGAAGGATGTAGTTGTTATTTGATTATGTAAAAGGTCTAGTTTTTGATTTTATATTTGGAAAAAATGATCTTGTAAAATGCCATTCGATGAGAAATAGCTAATATATTTATTTCTTTTTCCATACAGAGTCAAATAAATGTGCCTCAGGCAAAATGGTCTATCAAATGACATTCAGAAAGCAAACACAGTGCATAGAGGGACCATTACTTTAAAGCAGTTGTTTTTCATCATAGTTCTACTCAAGGGTTGAAAAATCTTGGAATCTTTCAGAAAGGAGTATTTTTCTTTAGAGCATATGTTTGTAATCAAGTGTCTTTTGACACATGTGTAAGGTTTCATATAGGTTCTCTTTCAGTATAGTCAAGATGCATTCATTCTTTGGCTTGTGTAAGGAAGCTACTGATAGTGTACTTTCTAGGAGACAGACACTCTCTAAAATTTTTACCTGTGAACCTGCCAAGTCATTCCTTGCTTCTCTACTCCATCGGCGTTGTCACTAGTCTTTTTTTTTTTTACATTTTTTTAAATTTTATTTTTTCTTATCAGTTACATTTTATTAACTCTGTATCCCAGCTGTGTCCCAATCCATCATTCCCTCCCAACCCCTCCCTCCCTCCCTCATCTCCACCGTGCCCCTTTCCAAGTCCACTGATGGGGGGGACCTCCTCCCCATTCATCTGATCCTGTTTTATCAGGTATCTTCAGGACTGGCTGCAAAGCCCTCCTCTGTGGCCTAACAGGACTGCTCCTCCCTTGGGGGGTGGGGAAGCCAAAGAGCCAGTCATTGAGTTCCTGTTAGAAATAGTCTTTGTTCCCCTCACTTTGGGAAACCAATTGGTTACTGAGCTACCACAGGCTACATCTGAGCAGAGATTCTAGGTCACTAGTCTTATGTTGCCTCATGTCCAGGAAGCAGAGTGCTTTGAATCCGGGAAAGCAGCCAACTCATCCCACCAGGTGACCAGCTGTGCATGTCACACTTTGTCCTCTCAGGACAGTGGGATGACACCATACTCCTATCTGAGGTTTGTGAAGGAAATGATGCTTTTTAAAATTTAATTTATTTTTTTATTAATTACAGTTTATTCACTTTGTATCCCAGCTGTAGCTCCTTCCTCATCCCCTCCCAATACCTCCCTTCCTCTTCTCCTCCCATGCCCCTCCCCCAGTCCATTGATAGAGGAGGTCCTCCTCCCCTTCCATCTGATCTTAGTCTATCAGGTCTCATCAGGAATGGCTGCATTTTCTTCCTCTGTGGCCTGGTAAGGCTGCTCCCCACTTAGGGGGAGGTGATCAAAGAGAAGGCCAATCAGTTTATGTCAGAGACAGTCCCTGTTCCCCTTACTAGGGAACCCACTTAGACACTGAACTGCCATGGGATACATCTTTGCAGGGGTTCTAGGTTATCTCCATTTGCTCAACTGTGTTTGTATCAGCTTTATTTGTAATAGCCAGAATCTGGAAACAACCCAGATGTCCCTCAACTGAGGAATGGATACAGAAATTGTGGTACATTTACAGAATGGAATATTACTCAGCAATTTAAAACAAGGAACTCATGAAATTTGCAGGCAAGTGGTGTGATCTAGAAACGATCTTCCTGAATGAGGTATCCCAGAAGCAGAAAGACACACATGGAGTATTACACATAGTGGAATATATATATATTATATAATATGTATATATATATAATATATATGTATATAATATATATATATATATAATATGTAGGATAATCATATTAAAATCTGTACACCTAAAGAAGCTAAGCAAGAAGGAGGTTCCTGGGTAAGATGAGCAATCCTCATTCAGAAAGGCAAACAGGATGGATATCGGAAAAGGGAGAAAACAGAGAATAGGACAGGAGCCTACCACAGAGGGCCTCTGAGACAGTCTATCCAGCAGGGTATCAAAGCAGAGGCTGAGACTCATAGCCAATCTTTGGGCAGAGAGCAGGGAATATTATGAAAGAAGAGGGAAATAAAAGGAAATGATTCCTGATAGTCATTTTTATATCTTAGGTTCTGAGTATCAAAAAGAGAGAGAAATAAGGACATCATTCTAAAAGAATTGTTGCAATATGTAAAATTTAAAATTAGTATATTTTAAAATGATAGAATGTTATTGGGTTAGTTAAACTTCTGAAAATATACCTTATGGACAGAAGTTTCCTTGACTTTATTCTGGATCATCTCATGTGGATTGCACCAAGCAATAAAAAGGGAGCACAGCACATATCGATTCGCTTTCTTGTTTTAAGAATGGACATGTTGGGCCAGGAGGGTGGCATGGTGAGTAGTTTGCTTGCTGTGCAAGTACGGAGAGTTCAGGTGAGAGTGACAGCATATGTCTGCAGTCCTCGCAGTGGAGAAACAGAGGCAGAAGAATGCTGAGAGACAGCTGTGCAGCTAGCCCTGCCAATTGATGAGATACAGGACCAGAGAAACCCTGTCTCGGTAGACGAGATGGTGAGTGATAGAGGAAAACACTGAAGAAGCTGACCTGTGGCTACCAAAGGCACGGGCAGAGCATGTGCACCCATAGTCATATGCACAAACACTTATAATGCACACACCCCACACACCCACACCCATACAGGTTCTTAGTGAAACCTTTTCATTATATTAAAGGTATATGGCTATTTTTTCTTTGCCCTTTGCCATGCAACCTAAAAAAAAAAAAAAAAAAAAAAACAACAAACACACAATGCAGCTAAGCAAAGATTAACTGAGTTATTTAGATTTTCACAACTAAAAGGTATTTCTAGTCTCTTTATTTTGATTCACAAAGTATTTACTAGCAGAAAGAATGTGGGAAATATTACAAGTGACAATATCAGTATGTTGAAATGTCACTGTTTAAAATCAGACCCTTCATAAAAGGTGTAAGTAATTGTAACAGAAAAATAATAAAGTTGTTGAAAATCCCTAAACATAAATAAAAGTATTTACCCAAAGTTTTGTCTAGACATATATATCATTTAAAATAGACTGCTTTGTCGTACTTTTTGTTTTCAATTGCATGGTTGGCATTTTTGGTAAAGTGTCTTGGATGAAATAGCAATCATGTCTTTTTTTAAATCCTTTCATTATTTATTCTTAGATATCTGCAGTCTTCCAAGTTTTAGAAAAAGCTCTGGTCAAATGATAAGCAAATGTATTAAAGTATCATATTAATTTCCTTTAAAGATATCAAATAGAATTTCATTCTTTAGCCAGAGCATTTATAACAATCATTTAAATCCCAAACTTTTGAGCATATCTGTTTTTCTTTGCTCTCCCTGTAACCAGTGTGTTATTGTATTTATTTATTTTGGTTTATTTTATTTTTTTTTTCATACATCACATTCCTACCACAGTCTCCCCTCCCTCCCCACCTTTCATACTTTCATACTCCCTCCCTGTCTCCTTTCA
The DNA here is from genome assembly GCF_030254825.1 of Meriones unguiculatus. Lineage (NCBI taxonomy): Eukaryota > Metazoa > Chordata > Mammalia > Rodentia > Muridae > Meriones > Meriones unguiculatus. Next base: position 32,389,603 of record NC_083367.1, on the reverse strand, counting down.
TACTTTCCCTACCCCCCAGGTCTCCTCCTCCTTGACTGCCCTTCAGAGAAGAGCAGGCCTCCCAGGGAGTCACCTAAACAGGACATAACAAACTGAGGCATACACCATCACATCAAGGCTGGACTAGGCTACCCAGTAGGAAGAATGACACATTCGTGATGAGTTCATAAATTAGCCCTGAGAGCTCTAGTGTGGGGCCTCCAAACTTTCGTGTGCTGTTAGTAAGGAATGGGAAAGTTCCACAGTAGATGAAGTATGTGTCCTAATTAGTCCACTATTTTCTTTGTAGAATCTGTCTACAAATATAGGGAGCCCTTCATTTTGGTTCATTTTCCTTAGCAGCAAGAGATACAAATATGCTAAGACACGTAGCTCCATTCAATTTGTTCAGAGAAATTATACACAGAGATGACTTTGTTGCATATGTCAGTGTGCATGAGCTGTTGCAACACAATTGTCACGGACTGGGTAATGCAAAGGATGCATATTTATTTCTCACAGTTGTGGAGAGTTAAAAAAAAAAAAGACAGTTGAAGGAGATCAAGGGGATACAAATTGGAAAGGAAGAAGTCAAATTATCACTATTTGCAGATGATATGATAGTATACGTGAGTGACCCCAAAAACTCTACCAGGGAACTCTTCCAGCTGATAAACACCTTCAGCAAAGTGGCCGGATACAAAATTAACTCAAAAATTCAGTAGCCCTCCTGTATACAAAAGACAAAAGGGCTGAGAAAGAAATTAGGGAAACAACACCCTTCACAATAGCCACAAATGACATAAGGTACCTCGGAGTAACCCTAACCAAGGAAGTCAAAGACTTGTATGAAAAAAATTTCAAATCTCTGAAGAAAGAATTAGAAGAAGATATGAGAAGATGGAAAGATCTCCCATGCTCATGGCTTGGCAAGATTAACATAGTAAAAATGGCCATCTTACCAAAAGCAATCTACAGATTCAATGCAATGCCCATCAAATTACCAACACAATTCTTTACAGACTTGGAAAGAAAAATTCTCAACTTCATATGGAATAACAAGAAACCCAGAATTGCTAAAACAATCCTCTACAATAAAAGATCTTCTGGAGGTATCTCCATCCCTGATCTTAAGTTGTACTATAGAGCAACAGTTTTAAAAACTACATGGTACTGGCATTGAAACAGAATGGTGGATCAATGGAACCGAACAGAGGACCCAGAAATAAACCCACACACTTATGAACACCTGATCTTTGACAAAGACGCCAAAACCATTCAATGGAAAAACGATAGCATCTTCAACAAATGGTGCTGGTCCAACTGGATGTCTACATGTAGAAAAATGAAAATAGATCCATACTTATCACCCTGCACAAAACTGAAGTCCAAGTGGATCAAAGACCTCAACATAAAACCAGACACATTAAATCGGCTTGAAAAAAAAAGTGGGAAATACCCTAGAACTCATTGGTACAGGAGAAAACTTCCTGAACAGAACACCAACAGCACAGGCTCTAAGAGCAACAATCAATAAATGGGACCTCATGAAACTGAAAAGCTTCTGCAAAGCAAGGGACACCATCATCAAAACAAAGCGACCGCCTACAGATTGGGAAAAAATCTTCACCAACCCTTTATCTGACAGAGGACTCATATCCAGTATATATAAAGAACTAAAGAAGCTGAAAAGCAGCAAACCAAGTAATCCACTTAAAAAATGGGGAACAGAGCTAAACAGAGAATTCTCTGTAGAGGAATACCGAATGGCAGAGAAGCACTTAAAGAAATGCTCAACCTCACTAGCCATTAGGGAAATGCAAATCAAAACAACCCGGAGATTTCACCTTACACCCATGAGGATGGCCAAGATAAAAAACTCAAGTGACAACACATGCTGGAGAGGTTGTGGAGAAAGGGGAACCCTTCTCCACTGCTGGTGGGAATGTAAACTTGTACAACCACTCTGGAAATCAATCTGGCGCTTTCTCAGACAACTAGGAATAGTGCTTCCTCAAGATCCAGCCATACCACTACTGGGCATATATCCAAAAGAGGCTCAAGTACACAAAAAGGACATTTGCTCAACCATGTTTGTAGCAGCTTTATTTGTAATAGCCAGAAGCTGGAAACAACCCAGATGCCCCTCAACTGAAGAATGGATGCAGAAATTGTGGTACATCTACACAATGATATACTACTCAGTAAATAAAAACAAGGCACTCATGAAATTTGCAGGTAAATGGTGGGATCTGGAAAGGATCATCCTCAGTGAGTTGTCCCAGAAGCAAAAAGACACACATGGTATATACTCACTCATATAGACATACAACATAGGACAAACCCACTAAAATCTGTGCATCTAAAGAAACTAAGCAAGAGAGAGGACCCTAACTAAAACGGTCAATCCCCATCCTGAAAGGCAAAGAGGATGGACATCAGAAGAAGAAGAAAACAAGAAACAACCTAGGAACCTACCACAGAGGGCCTCTGAAAGCCTCTGCCCTACAGACTATCAAAGCAGATGCTGAGCCTGATGGCCAACTGTTGGGCAGAGTGAATGGAATTTTAGGTAAGAACTGGGAAATAGTAAGAGCTGGAGAGGACAGGGTCTCCACAAGGAGAGCAACAGAACAAGAAAATTTGAACACAGGGAACTTCACAGAGACTCATACTCCAACCAAGGACTATTCATAGAGATAACCCAGAACCCCTGTACAGATGTAGCCCAGGGCAGTTCAGAGTCCAATTGGGTTACATAGTAATGTGAAGAGGGACTGCCTCTGACATAATCTGATTGGCCTGTTCTTTGATCACCTCCTCCTGAGGAGGAGCAGCCTTACCAGGCCATAGTAGAGGACAATGCAGCCACTTTTGATGGGAACTGATAGACTAAGATCAGAAAGGAGAGGAGAACCTCCCCTATCAGTGGACTTGGGGAGTGGCATGCAAGCTGAGGTAGGAGGGAGGGTGGGATTGGGAGGGGAGGTGGGAGGGGCTTATGGGGGGATGCAGAATGAATAAAGTGTAATTGATGAAAAATTAAAAAAAAAACAAAAAAACCAAAAACAAGAAAATGGCTGATTCAGTGCTTGATGAGGGCTCTTATTTGATCTGAAAAATGGCTACGTTCTTCATATGTCTTTATGGAGACACAGATTAGTCCCTGGTGTCTGCTCCCCAGATTACATCATCAGTAGCACCATCAGATTAAGGCTAACCTCTTTATAACTTAATGTAATCTTCACTGACATTCCTTATAGGCCCTTTCTCCAAATACATTCATACTTGGTGTTAAGTCTTCAACATATGCTCAGGATAAGGTATGGTAAATATAATAAGAATAGTATATTCTTTTGAAGATCTTGGAACCCTCAGCCTCTGGAAATTCTTGGCCATGATGACATCTGATTCTCTCTGTAGTTGTCTCATGATGGAACTATGGTCTTCTCAGATTAACTCTGCCCATGTTATGGGATCATTCTTGTACTAAAACCAGGGCTTTATACTTTATACCTCTGCATTTCTGTGTATGGAAAGTTGATTTTCTATGAATTTCTACTTTTCAGCTTCCTTATCTGTCCAGTCTTTTATACCAGACTTAGAAAGTAGGTCTCGTGTACTTTATCCTATAATCACACCTCCTTGTATTCTTGTCTTTTTGTTTTTTCTTTTTAAAAATATGACAGTTGTTCTCCTATTGCTCAATTGCTTTCCCAGGACAAGTTGAATGAGAAACAAATTTTGAGCTTTGAGCTTTCTCTTCTGATATGACAGGCACCTACTTTGCAAAATCTTTTATAGTTAGTCTTTTCTGTGGATTAGGAACCTAGCAGCCATCTGTAGTAAGTTTCAAAAAAGCATAGTCTTCAAATAAAATCCCTTTGACAGAAAGAAAATGTAATAACTTTATGACATTCTATAAGCAGACATGCAGCCGTCAGAAGCAGCAATTCCCAAATGGCAAGAGCTGCATTGCAGGGTGCCTGCTCATAGGGGATGTGTTTCCTGTTTATACTCTGATCATATTTTTAATTGAAAAACCTGTGTTTCTCCTGATCTATTTCCTAGTATTTCATACTTCTGATTGTTGTCTATATCACCATTAGTAGAAGTAATAGTTTCCAAGTGAAAAGACCAAAGTACTATGAAATGTGTGTCTCTTACTCAACTTGCATGTTTCCTCAGATCTTCTAACTGCAGATTCTTCAAGCACACGACATCTTTCTTCTACGGAAGCGTCATCAAGCCTGATTTGTGCTCCTCACAGTGTTTGAAATCTGCCTCTTCAAATTTTACAACTGTTTTGAATGCTTAATTTTCATGTTCGTGTTTTATATGTGTCATTTTTTTTTCCCACGAAAGAACCATTTCTTTTATCGTATTAAGACATTCTACCTGGAGCAGTCCTCATTGTCCATATGCTGAGTTGGAATCAAATTTTTAAAGTTGTCATTTTTAAATAGATGGCTCAGTGTGAAGGAAAGGGTAGTTCACTTGTATTTAGTTAATTGGTCATTAGTTAAGCACGTCTTCACTCTCCTACTGCGCTAAAGAGTAGCGTTCTTGCCTCTGCTTGAAAGGTGAGCACACTGTTTTCTTTATTTTTCTACATACTATGAAGACAAACAACCAATATTTATCTGTCTTTTTATCTATCTATCTATCTATCTGTCTATCTAAATATAGACACATATATCTATATAAATATCAATCCTTAATCATTGTGTCTTATTTTCACTTAAAATCTCCAATGCCTGAACTTTAGTTGAAACTTTTTTCTAATTGTAGACATTTTTTTTTTTTTTTTGCCTAGACTCTGATCTATTATGAATTATGTTTGGGATGTTACAGGTGATATTATCTCAAGTGCTATGAACTAAGTGGCATGTGAATAGGAATAAAAATGATTTTTATATCAACATTTCATCAAGAAAAATTAGGTAATTGGGTTGATGCAGATTATAAAATATAAAATATTTTAAAGGAAAACATAGCAAGCTGTATTTTCAGATGGATTTCTTGTAATTTCAGTATTCTTCAAACAACTTCCTAATGAGGTCACTGATGAAGAATCTGTGTAGAAATACCTTCCAGACCCATTCTAGAACATACAAATGTACATTAATACACACAGACAGACAGGCGCACACACATGCACACATACTTTACATATTTTTCATTTGTAAGTATTTAGACAGTGGCTATTCTCTTCTAGGCATTGAATAGGAGATAAAGGTACAAGGATGAAAATGATGTGGTAAATAGAATTTATCATTGTGCAGTATGGTTATAGTTAAAAACAAAGATAAGTTGTTGATATCATATAATTTTTATATTCAGAATTTTGTGCTCATTTTAAAAACACACATTCAAGCTCAGTTTTTAAAAATGTGTCTGTATAACTTTCTGTATCAATTCATTTACGTATAGATGCATATGTATTAACGATAGTGAACAAGCATATATCACGCTAATGAATCCATGCAAAGGGAAATATTCTATATCCTTTGAAGAAATTATAGAATAAGCTGATTTGAAGAAATTCTCAATAATTGGATTACCAATTAGCTTACAATTGGTGAAAAGCCATTGGATCTTACAGAAATAATGGCTTCCTTTTAATTATCCCATATTAAATTAGCCTTACAGAAGGACAGAAAAAATGTGCACAATTGTTTTATTATTCAGTAAGTTAACAGAAAGATTTATTTTAAGTTATTAATTCAAGTAGCATTTATATTGATAGATGGTTATGCCTGAAATTACATCTGTACACTGGTTCTATTGGTTCTATTCTTTACACTATATGACCATTTCTCTCCCATAATTCTCATAAAATTAGACTCAATAGGTCATTAAGAATGGACAGGAACTCCACAAGAAGAGCAACAGAACCAGAAATTTGAACATGGGAGTCTTCCCTGAGACTCATACGCCACCAAGTAGCATGCATGGAGATAACCTAGAACCCCTGCACAGATGTAGCCCATGGCAGTTTAGTGTCCAAGTGGGTTACATAGTAATGGGAAGAGGGACTGCCTCTGACATAATCTGATTGTCCTGCTCTTTGATCACCTCCCCCTGAGGGGGGAGCAGCCTTACCAGGCCACAGAAGATGACAGTGCAGCCACTCCTGATGAGATCGGATAGACTAAGATCAGAAGGAAGGAGAGGAGGACCTCCCCTATCAGTGGACTTGGGCAGGGGCATGCATGAAGAAGGGAGTGGGAGGTTGGGATCCGGAGGGGAGGAGGAAGGGGCTTATGGGACATATAAAGTGAATAAAGTGTAATTAATAAAAATAAAGATAAAAAAGAATGAGTGGGGAGGAGAAAATTTGGGTGTGTAGGGAGTTAAGAATTTGGGAGGAATTAGATGAGAAGAATGAATATGATTAAAATTCAATGTATGAAAGTCTAAGATTATTTATAGATATACTACTTTAAGCAATAACTAATTAAATAAAATATCAGATAAAATAGACTTATAGAAGTTAAGCTTTGCTTTTTTGTATGGCTTAACGATTTTAATACATGATCACTGGGTTCCATTTCTAGGTTTGGTGCAATAGAACTTAGTTTTGGGTCAAGAATACAGTGCATCTTATGGATAGTGAGACAGAGAACAATTCTTTGGGGTCCCACTGCCTTCCACAGGTTATATGTTCTAAGATTTCATCATATCTGAATATCTCTGCAAATTATGAATAAGTCAGTAGGTTAATCAGTTGATAAATAATGTCATAGCCTGGACCATCCAATTAGTTCCTAAAAGTCCTGTTCATGAACACTGCTGAACTGAAGACCAGCCTTCAAGACATGACTTTTCAGGGACTCTTTAAACCCAACAGACTTCAATTATATAATAGATTTCAAATAATATATATATATATTTTTTGTCTAAAGTTACTAAACTACATGCCAACTTTCAAATTTAATTATTAAATTTACAAGAGTAATTAGTAAACTAGCAAAATTCATTAGTCGTATAATTTTTGTTGCAACCATTGAGACAACCATAAACTAATTTTAATTTTAATTTGTTTTAGACTCACGCCTATCAGCCTGGGTTTTGCTTTTCTATACTCAATAATCATTTTAAGGGCTTTAAGGTACCGTTACCTTGGTAATTGGGGTGGAATAGATCATAAGAGTCTAATTTTATTCAAGCTCCTCTTGTGAGCCACAGTGCATTTACAGACAGAATTGGTAGTTTGAACGTCAAGTCTTTCAAAACTAAGGACCTTTAAGTGGTCAGACAGCAACATTTCATCTCCTAGAGCAATCAACATCATCTGGAGCTAAGAAATATTAAATATTCTTTATTAGAAAGCCATCCCAATATTGAGCATCACTAGATGAAGGTGAAAATAATGCCCTGGGGAGTATGGTATGTGGTTATGAAACTATATGCATCAGTGCTCAAAAACTATTGCTGTCATTTTGTGGTTAGAAATGAGAAATGATGGATAAATCTGTACTGGGGATCTACACATCAGACTGATAACGAACCACACCCATAAGAAGGGTAGTGAGGATGAGAAGATACATAATGTGGAAATGTGTAATTGTATACAGCTTTACCTTATTTAAAGCAGCAGTTTTCAACATGTGGGTCGTGATTCCTTCGGCAGACTTTTATATCCAAAAAGATTTACATTACCATTCATAAAAGTAGCAAAATTACAGGCATGAAGCAGCAATGAAAATAATTTTATGGTTGGGGTTCACCACAACATGAGGAAATGTAAAAAAAGGGTTGCAGCATTAGGAAGGTTGAAAACCACCGATTTAAAAGGTTGGAAATAATGGAATGGAATCCAGGGATGTGAGCTACCTTTCACAGGGCATCTGCATTTTACAATGGACAGAAATGTTGGTAGGTGTTGGCTTTTCTTTGATACATTTCATACTTAGGAAGACAGGACTAAACAGTACAGCATATCTTTTAGGATTAATGATATCCCCTTTCTTTATAAACACAGGAATATAGTGACATTTATTCTGAATTACATAATTAATCTTTAATTTAAAAATACACTTATTTATTTCTGCATGCGACTGTGTGTGTGGTGCATGGGTGGAGGTCAGAGGACAACTTGTGGGTGTCAGTTTTCCCTTTTCACCATGTGGCTCCTGCGGATTGAACTCAGATCATGTTTGGCAGCATGAAATACTGCCAAACATATGTTAAGATTTTAAGGTTGTATGTCTACTTGGAACTTTTCCATATTCTTCTATTCTCTAAAAAATATGATGTTATTACATTTAAAATTTTGTTAGCCCTAACAGTGGACTGGGGAAGGGGCATGGGAGAGGATGGGAGGGAGAGAGGATGGGATTGGGAGGGGATGGGGGTGGGGGCTACAGTTGGGACACAAAGTGAATAAATTGTAATGAATAAAAATATTATTAAAAATTAAAATTTTGTTTTACATTCAGGTTCTTTCAAGGTTCTAGAAATCCAGTTTTAACCCTAAACTTTGCTATGGTTGTTCATTTACACTTAAAATGAACTCCAACACTTCAGGTTCTCTTTTCTTCTCCCCTCTCTGTAATTTCTAGGAACAGTACCTTATTTATTGTATTACTTTTCAGCGGTGTAGTTTCTTTAGAACAGATACTAGTTGTAGCTTACTGTGTCTTAAAGCTGACTCTGCAACAGGACTCTTGTGGAAGTGATGGGTTAGGATCTCCCTAAAGTAGTCAAACAAGCAAGATGTGGGTCTAACACTACTGAGCCTTGCCATGTAATTGTGACGAGTGACACCCCACCCAGGAGGGCAACGAGGAGACTCAAATGGATTCATATATTTCTATCTCATGGCCATTGAGTGAAGGCTGGGCGGAGACCTGATACATATTCCCTGGGACCATTTTCCCAGCAGTTCCGTCAGTCAGTGGGCAAACTCAGAATGAGGAATTGCTGAAGCTGATGTCGGGAGTGAGTGTACCTGGATCTCACATGCAGGAAGCTGGCAGAAGGATCCAAGGGCAGAAATGCAACATTCTTCTAGCTTCCTATTGAATTTCTTCTTGTGTTAGAGACTTCTTGAAAGCAAGTATGTTATTTCATTTCCTATTCCTAAATTTTTACAACACCTCATTCAATATCATAAAAGTGGTGACTTCATAAGTATTTATACACTGACTGTATAGACAATTCAGTATTTTACTTTTAACTTCACATTCTGTGCATTCTTTTTGTTAAAATATATTCCATATGTGTGATGGGACTGAACATTAAACTACATAACATGTGCCCTGGCGATGCTGTCTGAGGCTGTAATCCCAGCCGCTTCCTGTACATCACACTGAACATTGTCAGAGGATCAGACATTAGCAGTTTGAGAACAGAAATTGTTCCATGGGCTCTGACTTAAGATCACACAGAATGGACTAAATCTCATTATTTGTATTGAAGAGGATAATTGCTGATAATAGCCCTTCGAGGTTCCTAACATGAAATACTTTCTTTTCTAAGCTTAAGATTAGTGTTGTAGTGTAAAAATTAACATCCTCAGAGAGTGATGGGGTAGTTAAAATCAAAACAGTGAATAACCAAGGGACGCTATGTTCATGTTCAAGGTAGGAACAGCCTTTAAGTGCTTGGTGGCCCGAACTCTTCCTTGAGGTAATAATCCCATTGTATTTAAGTAGAATTCTCTTTTCCAAGAGTTTACTTCTCACATGTTTACATTCCAAAATCTTACCTAAATTTTAAATTCACAAATTAAATAACATGTATTATAAATTACCTTATGATATATATTTTTTTTCTTTGACCAATTTAAACGGATACATGAAATACACACATATCGCTGTCATTTACAACATGTTGTATTGAAACGTGTATACCTTGAGAAACAGCTAAGTTGAGATATTAACATATTCATTACTTCACATACTTATCTCTTTATTATAAGTATTTAAGATCTCTTTGAGCAGCTTTGAAGAGCTACAGTGTACTGTCATCAACTATAATAATTGGCTGGAGAACAGTTAGTTACCTTGAGCTCATGCCTCCTATCAAACTGAAAACTCTAAAACTTTGACCAACAACCATGAAGAGGCCCAACTCACAGAGGCAGAGTAGAAGGACTCTTGCATGGATTCACCGTCTAAGATGATAGAATAAGATCATGAACTATTTGTTATTGATTGAAAGAGTTGACTTTAAGATTTCCTGTATTAAAAAAAAACATTTCTACATAATGTGTGTGCTTATTTCTTTAATTTAGACATTCCATATGTATGCACCTGCCATAACGTTGTGCTCTCTCTTTAATTACTACTGTTAAGACAACATAAGGAACATATGTAGAAACCTAACTCTTTTAATATAACATACCAGAAATAAAGTCAAAATGGGTTAAGAATTTATATGTACATCTTGATATTGTAAAGTAATTAGAAGAAATCACAGAGGAAAAGCTCCATGGCCCTGTGTTGTAGAAAATAATGAGTGCTGGGCTATCTAATCTTTATTATTAGCCCTATGGTTGTCACAGTGGTATTATCTAACCTGCTATCAATCAAATAATACACAGATGCCTGTTAGTTTTATATTATTTACTTTGGGCCAGGCAGATATTTCACCTACACTGCCTCACCATCCATCTCCCAGCCCCCATCCAATTAATGCCATTCACCTTAATCCTCCTCATCTGGTCTACCTTCACCCATAAACCCATGGAATTTTCTTGTATTCTTCATCTGGGTCTTTGCATGCCCTTATTGAAGTCCTTCCTCTCAGCTCACATGCTTTTTGTGGTTCTCCACATTGATTCCTACTGATGTCCTCCCTCCTCCTCTCTTTCTGTCTATCTGTCTGTCTTCAGTGATTCTCCTTCCCTCTCTAACCCTGGAAACCTTAGCCACTCCTACCCTGTTCTGCCCTGCCCAGGTATAGGCCATTTAATTAACCAATCAGGCATGTCTTAGGCAGGTTTACAAAACAAGTTAGGTTTAATCAGATCTTGAGGGCCAGTAACATGCATCAGACCAACCTCCAACAGCACTGGGATTGTTAATGACTTTTTGATATTTCCCCAAAGCACAGGCAACAAGAGAGAAAAAAGTCCAGTTAGATTACATCAAACAACAACATAAACAAACCTCTCAAAACATCTGTATTTGAAGTAAGGAATGAGCAGAGTGAAATAGATCTCAGTTGGGGGGAATATTTCGCTAGCATACATGTGATAGTGCATTAATGGCTAACCAAAGAAGAATATGTTCATGTGTGCACACATGCACAATCACACACACACATACACACTTGATTTAAAAATGAGTAAAGGATTTGAATAGATGTTTCTTAAAGTGAAGCATGCAGGTAGCCTTCAATTTTGTAAAACACTGTTCCATCATAGACATGTAAACCCACATGACAACAGAGATAAGCCCATCCCCCTTAGTATGATTCTTATCAAAAAGATAGATAATAAATGTTAGATTGGACATAGGGAAAAGGTAAATTTATTACACTGCTACTCAAAGTATAAATTCAAAGAGCCATTATGAAAAACATTTGTCGATTCCTCGAGCACTTTAAATAGAGACACCATATGAAGCAGCAATCCCACTGCTGGGAATATGTCCAAAGGAAATAAAATCACAAAGTCAAAGAAATCTCTGTAGTTTCATGATCACTGCGGCACAGTTACCACAATGCCAAGACATGAAATCAAACTACAAGTTCATGCATACGCATAAATTAACAGTGTCAGTAATGTATACAGAAGAGGATACTGTTTAACCTATGGCAACATAAACCAAAAGGTACATGTATGACATGAAATAGACAGGGCTCAGATGGACAGACAGTATGTCATTTCATTTATCTTTTAATTCAACTCTTCTAGTGTCTTTAAAGATTCCATTGTCCCTAAAATTTTAGGGTAACTAAATTCTTGAAAGCATGTGGTGTGTAGAGCAGAGGTTGCACTCCATACAATATTTTGGAATCAAGCGAAAATACATCAACTATCTCCTGTTATGTAGCAGTAATTAAACTTTTAAGCAAGCCATATTATCCCTGAGATTTACAATAATTACTTCAGATATTTTCAAGTCTGATATTGTTATCATTTTGAGTTTCATTTTTGATATATCCTAAATAAGAACCGTGATTAATTCATGACCCTCAGTCTTTTACACTGTGCACCACAGTATAATAAGCTATGTGCTTTAGAGTGAAGGGCAAACATTTTCTTTTGATCAGTTTCCTTGAACTGGCTGGCTTTTCTTTGGGGAAAAATGACTTCTATGACAGTGGGAGTTTAGTAATTAGCCCCGTGAAGAAACATCTTTCTTCATTCTTAGCTTCCTAAATATAAAGGCCTGAGCATCAAAGTTCAATACAATTCAGTGCTGGTTTTATACATAATTCACAAGTCTATGATGGAAAGACTCAGCGGTATTTTCTGCCTGTGAGCAATGTACATAATAAAATAATCTGAGTAAAAATTGTTCAATATTTCTCAGGTAAAGTGGTCACAAAGAAGATTAAAACCTATGGCAAACTTAATATTAATAAAAAGGAGAGCAGAGAATTAGCATCTGACATTCCACTCATTCATTCTACACACATTTATTATGCTGTAATGAAATCTTGGCTAATGCATTATCAGATAAATAGAAACATATCACCCGTCTTAAAACACTAGCCTTTTCATTGTGTTTTCACAAACATAACAAAAAAAGAAAAAGGAACAAACAAACAAAAAGGAACACAAGAGACACCTGAGCACTTGGAAAGAGGAGAAAAGGAATGTATTCAATAGAGAAACATCAAACTCATAAAATAATTAACTCATGAGATTTCTCCTGCGTCTTTGCTGTTTATGTTTGGCTAGACTGTAGAGGAGTTTTTCTTTTCCTTTCCTGTTTTCCTCTTAGAGTAAGGTTAAGAGGTTTAAAGTTGAATCATGAGGAGAATTTAATTTCAAAGATGTATGGGAATCAATGCTTTCAAAACAATATTTGAAATGTACTTTTCCATGCCATCTTATGCTGTACAGAATCCATCATTTATAAAGATGCCAGGGCTGACAGTACCTCTTTGCAACACAGGACATAATGCAGAGCAATCAAAAGGCATTTTAATTTTTAAAATGCTCTCATCTGCTTTTCTATCGCCTTTGGTAGCTTGTACAGTTTTAGAACATATGTTGCATGCCAAATTGTCTGGCTTTATCTTCTCTGTAGAAGGAGCGTATCACCACAGCACTGCTTAGCTTTTCATTAGAAATGAAGATTTTTTTTCCTATGAAAATGCTTTTATGGTAGTAAAAATATTAACAATTGTATTAGTAGTTAATAAAAATTAATGCACTGGAGTACTGTATGTTGCCAGGCACTGGCAATTAACCTTGGAAAGTCATTAGTGACCATACTTTCCATGTGACAGAAGAGAGCTTGGACTTTATGAGCCTAACTGAAACCTCCTGAAAGTCAGAGTGCCTAGGCAAAGCTCTATATGATATATACATTTCTTAAGGTTTTTTAATGGTATGATAGTAAGGTCATTATTTAGATACTTCTGGATCTTTACTGGACTCCAGAAGAACTGTAGTGACTATTCTTTCTTTAGTAATTGGTCCAGCCTCTGAAAGGCTCTGCTCTGCAGACTATCAATGCAGATGCTGAGACTTATGGCCAACCTTTGGGCAGAATGCAGGGAATCTTATGAAAGTGGGAAACAGTAAGATCTGGAGAGGACAGGAACTCCAAAACGAGAGCAACAGAACCAAAAAATCTGAGCACGGGGGTCTTTCCTGAGACTGATATTCCAACCAAGGACCATGCATGGAGATAACCTAAGAACCTTGCACAGATGTAGCCCATGACAGTTTAGTATCCAAGTGGGTTACAAAGTAATGGGAACAGGGACTGTCTCTGACATGAACTGATTGGCCTGCTCTTTAATTACCTCCCCCTGAGAGGGGAGCAGCCTTACCAGGCCACAGAAGAAGACAATGCAGTTACTCCTGATAAGACCTAATTGACTAGGATCAGAAGGAAGGAAAAGAAGTCCTCCCGTATCAGTGGACTTGGGGATGGGCATTCATGCAGAGGGGGGAGGAAGGGAAGGATTGGGACAGGAGGAAGGAGGGAACCACAGGGGGGATACAAAGTAAATAATGTGTAATTAATAAGGAATTAAAAAAATAATTGGTCCAAATCTGTTTTCTATACTCTTTTAGCACAAAGAGCTCAGGTCTGTCCAGAAAGTTCTTATGGTTGTATTCTTGTACCTTTGGAGTATAGCTGCAGCTGATGTCTGAAATTTCAGGTAGCCCTGAACACTGTATGCATGATCTCCTTTCCTGTATACAGAAGCATGTGAAAAGTTTAATATAGGCATTAGAGATATGATGGGATTCATAACAGAAATCTTCTAACAAGGGTTGTTAATGAACATGGAATGAATGTGGTATTTTCTTCTCTCAAAATGCTGTGGGAGACCATCCCTCCTCCTCTTCCTTTAGAACAACTGCTAGCCTAAAGCCGCTATAGCATTGCTATAACGGAAGTGAGATGGCTTGTTGAGTTTGGGAAGCCATCAAATATTATTCAAAGAAGTGACACCTGTGCATTCACTTCTATATGAAAATGTAATATATTGTGAGAATTTTGCTTTAAGTCCAAGATCCTCATTTATCAAGTTTTCACTTTGCTGTATGTATGAATTTTCCTAATGATGTTGCATGTCTAATCCATGCAAATTAAAATACTGTGAACAAATATTATTCTATCACAATACATATGGCTGAGGGAAACATTGTGAAATATTCTTGGATGTTTCAAGTCTGACATTTAGAGACATGGTGGCACATACGAAATGCTGCCAAGGTGACATCACATTTCCTGATGACTCTGGAAACTAATTTAAATAGCAAACACTTAAAAACTTGTCTTTGAATATGCATGTCAATTTTAGAGGGCTCCGGCTATTGCAAATTGACCCAGAAATGATGTGTGAGAACGGAATTATCTAGCACCGATTCTTTGTGGTTGGGTGTCTTCATACTTGTCAGAATACCGCATTTGCCACTAACCCGTGTTGCCAGGCTGTTGCAGGGCAACCACCATTACTGAAATCTCCTGTCAGCCACCCTTATGTGCAGCACGTGCCATGTCTGAGGATAATGTAAATGAGACAGATACGTTGGTGTTTTTGCATTAAGGAGGCAGTTTGTGAGTGACAAGGCTATTTGTGTACCCAGCACATAAATACAGCCTGATGATGTCTCAGTTCACATGGATTCACCGTAGAAAACTTGCATAAATGCCAGAGAATTAATTGCATCGTTTAGACTTATGGTGGGGCTATCAACATGATGGCTGTGTTTTGAGGAATTATAGTTTGGCCTTATTACTTCTACCCTGCAGGGTGTAAATTCATTTTTTTAAGCAATTATCAGGGTTACATCATTTTGAAGGTTTTCAATGAAGGGCATTGTAAGCTTCCATAATATATTTCAAGATTTTTTAATCCCTTATGACCTGTTATTTAGACTTACTGGATTAGGAATTGTTGTTAATGTAAAGCCTATATCCTTGATTTTTTTTTAATTGTCATAATGAGTTGTGGAATATATATTGCTTGTTTCGTTTATTCTCTCAGTTACTTCCAAAGTTGAAGGACTAATGAGTATTTGTGCATTAAAGATGTTTCCCCCAAAACAGTTTGATCCTACAATCCTTGTAACACAGATATGTTAAAAATATTATTGTTAACACAGCCTGATAATAAAATGAGAAGTTCAATCATGGTTAACACTCAGTCTTATATTACTGATGAGAATTTTTTAATAAAGTTTTTATGTTTATTTCTATCCTGCCTTATTTAATAAGGTGACCTTTGAGGCTATAATTCAACATCCTTAAAATTATCAAGGGTAGCCATTGGCAAGTAAGTTTCTGATTTTCATGGGTTTACTGTAAATTATGGAGTCAATAAGAATGTCAGGGTTTTTTTTTGTTTTTTTTTTTGTTTTTTAATAATAAAAAGCATTTGAGTTGACTTGAATAAACAGAAACTTGAGTTGGGGCTCCTTTAGCAATTTGAACAGACACTGGATGAGTTGGAAGAATTATAGCTTTTCCGGGTGTTCACCAGCAATCTGTACATCCAACACCCTTTACCTGTCCAGCACAAAGATTGCTGACTTCAAGACAGCACCATGGAAATTCAGGGAGTTGCAGCTGTTCTCCACCTTGTCAGCCCTGAGGTGATTGAGGCAACATCTTTCAGTGTCATTCTTCCTCATTCTGGTTTGCCACATAGGCTATAGGAGAACTTTGCGTGATATAATCGAGAAAGCAAGCAAACAAAATAAAAGTGACCAGTGAAGCTTCTGGCTTTCTTTTTCTCATGGTAACTGTTGTATAAAGGTTTACTCTCTTATTTACAATACTTTTATTCTTTTTTGTATTTTTTTAATATCATGTTTTACTTACTGCAATTTATTCACTTTGTATCCCAGCTGTACCCTCACCCTTGTTCCCTCCCAATCCCTTCCTTCCTCCTTCCCTCTCTCATCTCCTCCCATGCCCCTTCCCCAGTCCACTGATAGGGGAGGACCTCATCCCCTTCCATCTGACCCTACCCTACCAGGTCTCATCAGAACTGTCTTTTATAGCCTTCCTCTGTGGCCTGATAAGGCTGCTGCCCCCTCGGGGGGGGGGGTGATCAAAGAGCCAGCAACTGAGTTCATGTCAGAGACAGCTCCTGCTCCCCTTATTAGGGAGCCTATTTGGAGACTGAGCTGCCATGGGCTACCTCTGTGCAGGGGGTCCAGGTTATGTCCACAAATGGTCCTTGGTTGGAGTATCAGTCTCAGAAAAGACCCCTAAGCCCATATTTCTTGGTTCTTTTGTTCTCCTTGTGGAGCTCTAGACCCTTCTAGGTCTTTCTATCTTCCCCTTCTTTCATAAGATTCCCTGTACTCTGCTCAAAGTTTGGCTATGAGTCTCAGTATCTGCTTTAATACCCTTCTGGGTAGAGTCTTTCAGAGGCCCTCTGTAGTAGGCTCCTGTCTTGTTCCTTATTTTCCCCTTCTTCTGATGTCTATCCCATTTGTCTCTCTGAATGAAGATTGAGCATCTTACCCAGAGTCCTCCTTCTTGCTTAGCTTCTTCTTTAGGAGTACAGATTTTAGTATGATTATCCATATTCTTTTGAGTGAAATATAATGTTTTCAATCTTTGTATTTGTTGGAGGAGTTTAATGGGCTATAATAAATATTTAGGAAAACTATATAATTTCAGGCTAGGAAAGTGCCCAGCACATATTTGCATATACTGTCTAGCATATGGGGCATAACTGGAGTTCAGCAGGGCTCTGTAAAGAGGAAATGTATGCCATTAATATGACCACATTACATGAACTCATGATTGAGAGATTTATTGGCTTGCACAAGTGATAATTTTTGGCATGAATCCAGGGACCTTTTGATCTGTGTATTATTTTGCTTGTCAGCCCATAATTATGCCAAAGGAGCTATAAGCATGCACAGTTGCAATTACAGAATACAACAACCATAAAAACCTCCTCGCGGTTCATACTAGCATAAGTTTAAAAATATGTGTTGTTCTTAAAGATTGCATTTACTCAGTAATGATCATTTCAAATTGTTTCAAGTTTTCCAAAGACTAAATGGCTAAATTTTCATATTAAAAGAGAGTGCATTGTCTTACCTCATGAGACCTTATAATGCCATTTTATATGAGAAGACCTTTTTGTTCAGACATCAATGATCTAGCTTTGTCTGGAGGTTAAACATACTTAACTAAAGATCTATTTAAGTAACAAGTTTCTTAAAAGACCACAGGTGTGAAAGCATAGAGCTTTTGGTTGTATTCTTTCGCTACCACAGTGGGCCACAAGATCAAACATCAGCTTTTATTCTTTTATTTCACCTCTCTCAAATAGAGTCAGTTGTCCCTGTGTTAGGAGTATTGTATTTGCTGAGTGAGAATGACAGAGATTATTGCCATGACAAAGCTAACTTTGTAAACAAGGACATGGCAACTTTGACTGATGGCTGGGATAGAGAGTGTGAATGTATGGTTTCGCATGCAGTTTGGAGTGTGTATCAGGAGACATGAAACTGAGAAAGCACACTATACTCTCCCAAGAAGAAAGGAATTTAAATGTATTTCCACATACTATTGTGCTCAGCAGTCTTCCCTGGCAATCTCTTTTAGATTTTAAATCTGTTTCACAGAACAAGTAATTCCAGGCAATAATATGTAAGGGGGTAGTTTTTCTATCATGGGACTGGAGAACAGAGTTATAGAGCAATCCAGGCTAGTTTTCTTTGAAGTAAGTTGCACTTAATCTCTCCAAAGACTTCTCTTTCTAGAGGCAGAGCTTGGTCAAGAATCAAGGCTAAAGACCTTCAAGTCTGACCAAGTAGGTCAAACTTAGGGCCCCATTGAGCCACTGTATGAAAACAGTGAGCAAGAAATTATATCAGATTGGTGAAGACTTGGGCTTATGGAGGTGAATGAGGTCAGTAAAGCAAGTTCTGGAAAGCAATGGGCTCTGAGGACCTGAGATGCTAAAATAGATGGATTAATGGTTTTAGGAGTTTAATCCTAAGTAATACTTTTATCTATATCTGTTCGGAAGCATATTGTCTAGAAGCGTATTAATACGGGTTGATAACAAGAAGGTATTTAGTTCCTAGAATATCACCAAACATCAACAGAATATTTCCATACTCATGAACTGAGCTAGAGCTACATTCATACTAACAAAAACATGTCTGTCATCATGTCTTCATCCTGCAAAATTTTTATGAAAATAAATACCCCAAAATCGTCAGCATATTTGACTGAAAACCACTTGCATCATTGCATTAAAACTTTCATTACTTTTTACCAAAATTTTTATTAAATCACTGAGAATGTCATGCAAACAATTTGTTCATATTCTCCACCCCATTCAATTCCTTTCCGATCCATTCCACCTCTCTACCCACCCAACACTGTGTCCACTACGATTGTCATTTTCGGGTGACGTTTTACATATAAGAGCTAGCACTTTCAGGGTGCCTGCAGTGTGGCTCTTGGCACCGGCACGGTTAGCTAGGTATGTCCAGAGGTGTGTGGTGCAGGGCAGGGAGACCTACAGAAGTAATTGTGGATCTTTCCTGACAGATTCCCAGATCTATTTTCTTCAAGCATCCTGTCTCCTCTTGTGCCTATTAAATTAGTCCCGACAGATGACGATTTTCATACACATACTCAGTTCACAATTACCACCAGAGCCTGTAAGTCTTCTGTCTACTTTTAATAAATACTTTGAATAAATCATAACCCAAAGAAGCAAAGCAAATGTAAACTGAAGCCAGAAACAAATAAAGAGAGAGTCTATTTCATTTTAATAGTATTTCTTAGAGGTCAGGAGCATAGCTTTATAAATAACTGTTCAGGGTCTGATATTATATTGTATGTGTGTCCAAAATTAATTCAACCTGTAAAGGTCAATAATGTAAAATGTTTTATTCATGTGTTCAGGAAAGAATTTATGAAGCACAACGATATGACGTCTCACTAGTTTACAACTCTGGAGGTAGGGTTGTGGAAGAGGTTAGGAAGTTTTAAAGGCTGGCTCATCGTTTCATCATAGAAACTACAATGTGGCAACCGGGCTGTTTTCTGATTTGGTCTCTACATCCCTGATACTCATTTGCTGTCCCTCTAATTCTGTTGGCTAATCTTCTAGGAAATATGCAAAGAATTAATTTCATTGTCCTTATTCATAGGAGCCTGTCCAGAATATGAGTTGTAACCTCTTTCTTCCCTTTGATCTGTTCTGCACTTTATGAATCAGGAAAGGAGTGATACTCACATGTCATAGTTCTTATTACATTTTCCTCTGATTTAATTGTCCTTTATTTTTGTTCTAATACCTAGTGTGCCTCGACTATAACCTTGAAAATTAACAGTTTGTTTTTAAAATATGGAGAAAACGTGAAAAAATTGAAGATTAAAAATGCACATTTATGATAAACTAATGTCAATCATAAGAATATTTATCTTGCTACAACTTTTAAATAAAAACAGTCCCCATTCGTTATCACTATTACTACCATCCCCATTACCCTCCATCCCTGTCTTTCTAGATGCTATATTGTAATCTGAGACCTTTCGTGTAGATCCTTTGTAGATTTCATCCATGACTGCTGCTCAAGTTACCTCTTTTCTCTTAGCCTTAATTTCCTCATGTAAAATGGAAGGGTTGTTTATTCCTGTGTAGGGTGAGGATAGAATGAAATAAAACACAAAATGTCATTTCCAGCCTGCCTACAAACAACTCCCCACGTTACCAAAGTTCACTATTTTAGAGATTTCGTTGAAAAGCCCCTCTCTAGCAGCCATCTGTCTCTAGCATCTTCTCTAGCATTCATACAGACGATGCTTTAGGAATCCAGTTTTCTCTCCTGAAATGTATTGCTATTACATATTTTGGTCACCAATAGCTTATTCCAGATCCATGCTAGTGTTTACCTGGTGCCTTTGTTTCTTCATTCACAGCACCCTAAATGGTTACATGCACTGTCACCATGACCTTGCTCATTGTTTTTCCAATGCTTGTTTTTGCCTCTTGAGTCAAGTATTGTTTTTAACGTATATGTGCCATTAAAGTATGACTTTCCAGTCCATTTCCTAGTATTCTGCCATTTATATTTTGTGATTTTCTGAATAGAACTTAATTTATTCCTATATTCTCATCATTTCTCTGCTGTCAGTCACGTGGTTCTTTCCGTGTGTAATTCTCACTCTGATAGCCTATTCACTTGCCATGCTTCATTGTGGCATTATAATATTTTCTTCCAAAATACAGTTACCCCTACCTTTTTAAAAAAAAATGACAGAATATATGTTTCTTTTCCCTTTCTGAACTAAGTTGGTGATATATCTGATATCTCCCCTCTGATTATAAAATTCTTCATCAAATAAACACATATTGTTTGATGACACTGAGTTTCTGGGCACATTCAGTATAGCATGCAACAGGTGTTCAGTGTATAGTTAATCAAATATTTAATAACTCCATCACAATGTGTCTCCACCTTTTCTTATGACTGTTGTGGCATTCTGGGGTTATGAGCTCACAATATCCAGAGCAAATCTTTAAAAGTGAGTATATGTATAGTGTGCTCATCTCTCTAGGAAATGCCAGAGATCGTATAAGATCAGAATTGTGAGGAGCAGAACTCCCAATTTATTTCTAATATCAGAGATCAGACCTCTACTCTTGCCTGATGCGTCTAAAACAAAAAGGGGGAACTGTAGAGAGCTGCGGAATGCTATGCCTTAAAGATGGAGCTGGTTTCCGCCTTCCACCTTCCCGATGGTGAGTGCTCTCTGTCACGAACAACTCCACATTTGGCTAAGGCCGAGGATCTGGCTTGCTTCCATGTATGTGGACCTATCTGCATTGCCCCCGTGGCACGCCTGGGTTGGCTACCCAGAGGCTATTTAAGCTGTGGGCTGGCTTTCCCCGGGGTCCGAGGATTGTTCAATGTTCCTGAATAAACTGCATTGAAAAAAAAAATGATCCTGGGATGGAATGAGTGCTGATATTGGATAACATGAGTTAGGTGAGGTCACCCACAAATGACATCACTAGAAATGCAGAGGCAGGGACATTGTAAGCTCACAACCAGACTGGACAGTATAGTCATTGCCAGGTCAGTCTATGATACATGTAAATGTACCACAATACCACTCAGCAATTAAAAACAAGGAATCATGAAATTTGCAGGCAAATGGTGGGAACTAGAAAAGATCATCTTGAGTGAGGTAACCCAGAAGCAGAAAGACACATATGGTATATACTCACTCATAAGTGGATCTTAGCCATAAAATATAGGGTAAATATACTAAAATCTATACTCCTAAAGAAGCTAAACAATGCAACCAGTCTTGATGAGATCTGATAGGCTAGGGTCAAATAGAAGAGGAGGAAAACCTCCCCTATCAGTTGACTAGGGGAGGAAGAAGAAAGGAGGGTGGGATTGGGAGGAGATGAGGGAGTGGGCCACAGCCAGGATACAAATTGAATAAATTGTAATAAATAATCATAATAGAAAATTTAAAAATTAGAGTCAATGAAACCAATTGAATACAGCGTTAGAATGATACATTGTAAATAGCCAAGACAATATAGATATTTCACAAAGGAAAATTCAGTTTTCTGAACTCCTTTTGTCTCTAAAGTAAACAAACTATGTTTCCACCTATGGATTTTAAAATATAACATTAACTCATTCAATAGACTTTCTCTTTTTTCTTTTTATTTTTTTAAATTTATTAAATAAATTAAATTTATTTACTTTGTATCCCCCCTCTAGTTCCCTCCCTCCTCCCCTCCCAATCCCTCCCTTCCTCCCCCTTCTCCACACACTCCCCTCTCCAAGTCCACTGGTAGGGGAGGGTTTCTTTTTCTTCCTTCTGATCCTAGTTCTGTTAGGTCTCATCAGGAGTGGCTGCATTGTCTTCCTCTGTAGCCTGGTAAGGCTGCTCCCCCTTCATGGGGAGGTGATCAAATTGCAGGCCAATCAGTTCATGTCGGAAGCAGTCCATGTTCCCATTACTATGGAACTCACTTGGACACTGAACTGCCATGGGCTACATCTGTGCAGGGGTTCTAGGTTATCACCATGCATGATTCTCGGTTGAGTATGAGTCTCAGGAAAGACCCCTGTGCTCAAATTTTTTGGTTCTGTTGCTCTCCTTGTGGACCTCCTGTCCTCTCCAGATCTTACTATTATTTCCCGGTTCTTTCATAAGATTCTATGCATTCTGCCCAAAGTTTGGCCATAAGTCTCAACATCTGCTTTGATAGTCTGCAGGGCAGAGCCTTTCAGAGGCCCTTTGTGGGAGGCTCCTAACTTGTTTCCTGTTTTCTTCTTCTTCTGGTGTCTATCCTCTTTGCCTTTTGGAGTGGGGATTGAGCATTTCAATCTGGCGCTTTCTCAGACAACAAGGAATAGCGCTTCCTCAAGATCCAGCTATACCACTCCTACGCATATATCCAAAAGAGGCTCAAGTGCACAATAAGGACATTTGCTCAACCATGTTTGTAGCAACTTTATTTGTAATAGCCAGAAGCTGGAAACAAACCAGATGTCCTCAACTGAAGAATGGATACAGAAAATTGTGGTACATCTACACAATGGAATATTACTCAGCAATGAAAAACAAGGAAATCACGAAATTTGCAGGTAAATGGTGGAATCTGGAAAGGATCATCCTGAGTGAGCTATCCCAGAAGCAGAAAGACATACATGGTATATATACTCACTCATATAGACATATAATATAGGATAAACCTACTAATCTGTACACCTAAAGAAACTAATCAAGATTTTCTTTCTTTTTACTGTTATTTCTCCAGTTATGGGAGTTGTGGGCAGTGACTAAAACCAAGTCATTGCTTTTGTAAAAAATTAATTTATTTTTTATTGTCTTTACATCCTGGTTGGAGTGTCATCACTTCTTCCCTCTCAGTCCCACCCTCCCTCCTTCCCCTCTCCACCCTCACTGATTCCTCAGAAAAATGCTTTTGTTGAAACAATATTCTTTCCCAGAAAGATACCATTAACTAATTTCTAACACATTCAGAGACCTGAAGGCAGGGAAATTCAGATGCATTCAGAGTAGTCAAAGTTTGGAATTCCTGCAAAGTGCCATATAAATGCACCCTGAGTTCAGTGAGAAGGGGAACCTGTGAATAATTAAAAGAAGAAAATCCAGGACAAAGTGAATGGAAAGTACAATGGCCCAGGAGTGAAAACAAGCTTGAATTAAGTGAAAGTTTTAAACCTGTAATATAAATAAAATATTTGAATATATTCAACATTTAAAACAGAGACATCTATTTGTCTCTGGAAGTAAAGGTGAGCTCACAGATGCTTAGCTAGCCTCTAGAAGTCAGTTGTTTATAGAGAACAATTAGTACCAATCTTTCATCATTAAAATTTTACATGGTAACATCCTGCTCATTGTTTCCGCTTTGAGACTTTGCTGTATTTTCATTGTCACTTGGTCTCCAAAAATGCTTCTGCAATTTACTCTGATTTTTAAATATTTGCCAAATATATTGTTCTATAGAAAAAAATGAATTAAGACATTTTTTAAACAAAAAGAAAAATATTATTTTAAATCTCTTGAAGTTGTTAATAAATATAATAAATTTTCTTGGTGTGAATAATATGTGTTGTTAAGAAATTAATGTAGAAAATGACCACCTTATCATTTTTTGAAATCATTCACTTAGAAATTTTGGTAACTTTATCCTGATTCTTTAATTCTTTCATAGCAATAAATATTGCAAAAGTTTTCAGAAAGTCATTAAAAGTTAACAAAAAGCTATTATTAGAAATTATGTATATATGACATGTTTTTTTTTTTTTTTAATGCAGTTTATTCAGGAACATTGAACAATCCTCGGACCCTGGGGAAAGCCAGCCCACAGCTTAAATAGCCTCTGGGTAGCCAACCCAGGCGTGCCACGTGGGCAATGCAGATAGGTCCACATACATGGAAGCAAGCCAGATCCTCGGCCTTAGCCGAATATGGAGTTGTTCGTGACAGAGAGCACTCACCATCGGGAAGGTGGAAGGCGGAAACCAGCTCCATCTTTAAGGCATAGCATTCCGCAGCTCTCTACAGTTCCCCCTTTTTGTTTTAGACGCATCAGGCAAGAGTAGAGGTCTGATCTCTGATATTAGAAATAAATTGGGACTTTGTACAGATGTTCATTTAGGTGTCATCCACCCAAAGAGCATCAGACCCGTCCGATACCTTTTTCTCAGAGGCGGGACCTGGGGCATCAACCCGCATGCAATCAGACATGCTCTTCTCTGGGTCCAAAGCGGCTGACCCTGAGTGCAGTGCTTAGCCTTGCATCCTGAGCGTATCATTTTAGCTTTTTATGGTATCCAACCATGCTTGGGGAGAATGTCCTGCTTCAATGGCTGTAAAGGCCTGAATGATCATGGCTGCATCACACTGTTGTGAGACTCTAATCTTGCATATATACCACAGGCAAACCAAGGAGACCAACACCAGAAGGCCTGCTAACACTCCCATGCCCGCCCATTCCTTCAGATGATTCATGGCTGCAGCAATCCATGTTGATAATCCTGTGGCTAGTCCTGCGTCCACTCTGGTAGAATTTTGGGGTTAAGGCTTCTCATAATATTTCCTATAAGCCCACACCTGTTTGTCTATATCCCCCATTTTTATTCATTATTAGCCAGATAGAGCCAAGTAATTGTGGTAATGATACTTGCTTTTTTGCCCAATGCTGGAATGCTAGTAAATTTAGGTATGCCCTGGTTACTCGCATGCCTCACTGGGTGCCTGTGCCCATTGATGCCCCTCACGCTATGACTCTCTTCAGACAGAAAAGGGATCTTGGAACTACAGCCACCATTGTTACTACCATCTCATTGACGGCTGTTGGAGCTACCACCAGGGCATTAGCCATTAGTCATACTGGGCAGACTGCTCAGACCCTGAATAATCATTTAGCCAATGTAGCTCATGCCTTAGTTGTACATAAAGGAATTAATGCTCAACTAAAAGGAAGCTTGATGGTGTTCAATCAGAGGATTGACCTCTTGCAGGAGCAAAATGATACCCTATGGCAAATCGCTCAACCTGGCTGTCAATGAAAGTATGCTGGACTTTGTGTCACTAGCATACAACATGAGAATTTTTCCTGTGCTGCAAATCTGTCTAAACAATTGTCGAGCTATATTTTAGGTAATTGGACTGGAGAATTCGATACTACGATGGAGCAGCTGAGAGTGGCCATTGTCACAGTAAATATGACATGTTTTTAATTTCAGTTCATTTTTAGGGATATCTATAAGAAAATGCAACTTCAGAATTGTATGTATTTTACTGATTAGTGTCCTATACAGTCTATTAAGCTATATGAAAGTCTCTATATTTCTCAGTTTTTATTTTTATTCTTTTTATTTAAAATATCTTTTTATTATTTATTTATGTGTGTGTATGTGTGCATGGGTTTGTGTAAACCTATACCATACATCTGTATGAAGGTCAGAAGATAATTTTCAAAAATCGTGTTTGTTTGTTTTTTTTTCTACCATGTGGATGTAGGAAATTGAACTGAGGTTCTCAGGGTTAGTAGCAAGGTCTTTTACCCTTAACCATCATGCTGACCCAAATGTGCTTATTTTTATGACTAATTCAGATTCTGAAATTTGAGACATGGTGTAAACTTAAATCTTACATGTTCTATATAATATTAAACATTTCAAAAATTACAATTATAATTTCTCAGCTGGATTTAAATTTAACTGTCAAAATTCTTGGAAGTAAACTTCAGAATGTCAAATGGCTTTATATGTGATGGTTTGATCATCTCCCACATATCATGTGGTTCCTGGATTATCTGTCAAGTCATTGACTTTATGTTCACAAAAACTGTGACTTGGACAATGCAAGGAAGGAAAGATGCTCTTGAATATGTAGGAAACAAAGGGAACACAATGAGTCAGGGAAGGACAAAAATTCATGTTTTGTCATTTCAAAATCATTTGAAAGACATTATGCAAGAGACTGCTTCTAAAGTTTTACGTTTTAAAGTGTACCAAGTGTACTTTGGTGTTCAAGAAACCAGACTATCTTACTCTATCAAATAATAGGCAATGAGTCATTTCAGAGGGCTGTGCGTGCTTTTGGAGTCCATAGAGTAAATCTATGGCATGGAAATTCTTTATTAAAGTGATTTTCCCTACAGACAACCTGGGTAGGGAGAAATCGCTTTATTTGATTTTTCTTTGCTGGCCTGTAATCTGGCTCATATGCATCATAGCTGAGTAGCACATTTGATTACTTCTCTGCTTCACAAGCTTTTAAGGTCCCCTCTGGTACCTCGTCCTCATAGACGGGTCATTCAGGTCAGTTCCAGCTCACGGGTCTCTGGGCCCTGTTTCTGAAATGCATGCTGCCATCAGTAATAGAGATTTACACTCTGTTTCTGAGGATTGAAAAAGGGGTGGGGAGCAATAGGCTGTATGTTTTGGGAGTTATGTAGAAAGCCATGGCCAACAACATGAAAAAGGGTTTCTCATTTCTGGTATTTGTGTTATCATTAGTTGGTCTTTGGCTTATAGCAGAAGCTCTTTTAGCTCATATAAAAAAGTTTATAAAAGTTTTTTTTCCATAAAATACACATAAAACATACTCATTTATACAGTGAACTATGTACATTATAGCAATTTATTTTGGTGAGGGTATAGTAGTTAACAGAATGATTCCTTGTGGCTTTTTCAGACATCCATATTATTTTACTTCCTGCTATTCTCTTGTGTTTAACCTGTCTCCCTAAGAAGAACCTGCCTTTTCTCACATCCTATATCAGACCAATTTTATCCTACCATTCCTTTTCACATTACTCCCATATTCTTCTATTTTAATCTCTCTCTCCTTCCCTTAGAAGCCCTTCGTTTAGCATTTAATTTTTTTAACGTTTATTAGTTACACTTTATTCACTTTATAACCTCCCATAAGCCCCTCCCTCCTTCCCTCCTAATCCCACCTTCCCTCCTCCTTCTTCACGCATGCCCCTCCCCAAGTCCACTGATAGGGGAGGTTCCCCCTCTCCTTCCTTCTGATCTTAGTCTTATCAGATCTCATCAGGAGTGGCTGCATTGTCATCTTCTGTGGCCTAAGAGTGCTCCCCCCTCAGGGCGAGGTGATCAAAGAGCAGACCAATCAGTTCATGTCAGAAGCAGTCCCTCTTCCCATTACTATGGAACCCACTTGACACTGAACTGCCATGGGCTACATCTGTGCAGGGGTTCTAGGTTATCTCCAGGCATGGTTCTTGGTTGGAGTATGAGTCTCTGGGAAGACTCCTGTGTTCAAATTTTCTGGTTCTGTTGCTCTCCTTGTGGAGTTCCTGTCCTCCTCCACTGCTGGTGGGAATGTAAACTTGTACAACCACTATGGAAATCAATCTGGCGCTTTCTCAGACAACTAGAAAAAGTGCTTCCTCAAGATCCAGCTATACCACTCCTAGGCATATATCCAAAAGAGGCTCAAGTACACAATAAGGACATTTGCTCAACCATGTTTGTAGCAGGTTTCTTTGTAATAGCCAGAAGCTGGAAGCAACCCATGTAATTTTTTTTATTATAAACCAGTTTATTCACTTTGTATTCCTACTGCAGCCCCTCCATCATTCCCTCCCAATTCTACCCTCCCTCCCTCTTCTCCCATTCCCCTCCCCAAGTCCACTGATAGCAGAGATCCTCCTCCCCTTCCCGCTGACCCTAGCCTATCAAGTCTCATCAGGACTGGCTACATTGTCTTCCTCTGTGGCCTGGAAAGGCTGCTCCCCCATTAGGGGGAAGTGATCCAAGAGCCAGCCACTGAGTTCATGTCAGTGACAGTCCATCTTCCCTTTTCTAGGAAACCTACTTGGAGACTGAGCTGCCATGGGCTACATCTGTTCTGGGGTTTTAGCGGTTCTAGGTTATCTCCATGTATGATCCTTGGTTGGAGTATCAGTCTCAGGAAATAACCCTGGGCCCAGAATTTTTGGCTCTGTTCGTGTCCTTATGGAGCTCCTGTCCCCTCCAGGTCTTCCTATATCCCCCTTTTTTCATAAGATTCCATGTACTCTGCCTAAAGTTTGGCTATGAGTCTCTGTCTCTGCTTTGATACCTTGCTGGATAGACTCTTTCAGAGGCCCTTTGTGGTAGGCTCCTTTCATGTTTCCTGTTTTCTCCCTCTTCTGATGTCCATCCTCTTTTGCCTTTCAGTCTTTACAAGACTGAACTCTGACCCCAAATACATGCCTAGCCTTCCAGCATTTCTCAAGGCCTGTTGTGTCTAAGTAGATTCTCAATAAAGACTTGAAGGAAAGTAATGTCATGATGAGGTAGGTTAGTACATGTTTATGACATGAGAATATAAAGATTTGGCAGGCACATCTTTTTAGACTGGCTTGTCATTAAAGTTCTAGTACTTATATTTTTATTTTCAAAAGATTTGTGATATATTTTGAATGCCCAGATAAAAATTGTCTCTGCTAATTATGAATAAAATATGGTCTCCTGTAAAATCATTTTTCAATAAAGCATTCATAGTTTTGAAGTAAGATCATTGGTTTGATTACTGTCCATAGGCAGGTGGGATATGATAAAGAATCATCAAATTTTCATATTGTTACCAGGTTTCTGTCTTTATTTTGAGATATCCTGGTATGTGGTTGAATGGAGAAAAGAAAATCACCAAGTCACCTCCTTGGCTTCCTTACTTAAGATCATCCAAATTTTCTGAAGAAATGTTTCACCACATGATGATTATTTTATGCACTCAAAACGTGTAGCAATACTAAAAATGATGATAAAATAAAACAAGACACTGTTTCTGGATTGTAATTTTGAGATGGTAAATGTTTATAGAAGAAAGAGGCAAAAGGGTTTGGTTTTAAGAAAGAGAGCAATAAAATCAATATAATGATTTAGCAAAAATATTCATTTTCCAAATAAACTGAGATATTCTCCTGGTTAACCTGAAAAGTAAGATGATTGAAATGAATAAGTCTAATAAAGTTGTTTTAAGGAAACTTGAAAAACAAAGATATAAACTTTTAAAACGGGGAAGAACTCTTTGAGAAATAAAAAGTTTCTTTTACTTATTTTTGTCATTAAGCTCAGTGACATTGTATCCATTGAGTATGTTATACTTGCTCTGTCCTCCACCCTGACTGACTGCCTATCAGCATGTTTCAGTATGTTGAAGATGGAAATGATCTACATCTGCTCCACTTCTTACAGTCTGTATTATCTCCACACAGCTGTAAAACCGGGGAAAGGTTATAGACTCAGAAGTGTATTACGTCATTATTTGGGTATGTTTATTCTACTTTGTCATGTTACTTTTTAATTTTATTAAAGAACAGAATATGTTTATTCAACCATTAGCCACCCCACCTGGAGTTCTAAGTTAGTCCAATTATGAATTGTCTTTAATGCTAAATCATTATCTCATAAAGTGTAGGTCCACCTTCATTATAATTTGTACATAGAAGTAATTTTAAGAGCATAAACAATACCATCATTAAATAGGAGCTCTATAAATAAGTTGTATCTGCATTTATAGGGATACTCTTACGAAATTTAAAGTGATTCACATTCTCTCAGTGAGTGCATCGTCATTGCTTTTTGCCAGAACTTTAACAGGCCATGAGCTGTTCTTTCTCATTTACCAACAGAAACTCCCTTCCTGACAGCACTTGCTTTCTCTTCATATAAACCATCTTCTTTATTGCGTTTGAGAAGAGGTCATTGGTTTTAAATAGCCACCACGGCAGCGAAAGAATCAACTTTGAATAGTTGAGAATTGTTCACATTTCAAGAATAATAGATAGGGATATTCTCACAAGAAAAACACAGAGCCCCAAACTATTCTGACCTTTTAAAATGATTAGTCTGTGAACTTCCTGCAACTTGTTTTGATCATACATCTCACCTTACCCAACTCTTCCCAGATCCATGTTATCCCTCTCTCACCCAACGTGCCTCCACCTTTTATTACCATCAATTTCAGTTTGTGTTGCCAAAATATTCTTGGATGTATGGCCTTCATCAAGAGAAAGATAAAATGATCAAGGGCTACACTCTTAGAGAGAACTGATCATTGCTTCGGCAATAGCTAACAGTTGCCAAGAATTCCACAGGTAGTGGTGGGTCTTCTTGTTTGACTCCTCTCTTCCTGTTGGGGTTTGGTCTGGCTTGGGCTTACATGGGTCTTATGCATATAGTAACCGTGAGTTTGTATGTGCAGCTGCCCTGCTGTGATTAGAAGAGAGAGTTTCCTAGTAGTCATCCACTATCTCTGGTTCTTACACATTTTGCCACCTCCTTCAACGATTTCAGAGCCTTTGTAGGAGGCTTGGAGGCATGTAGTGTTATATGTTCCCTTTAAGTCTGAAATATCTGTAATCTCTTATTCTTTGCAATTTGCCCAGTTATGGGAAATGGCACTAATCAACATGTACTTTAAAAAGAAACATTTTTGATTATGATTTGGAGGTGAATAATAAATGTATATAACAATGTCATTAGGAGTTGTGTAAATGTTATGTCCCTTTTGCAGAATAATTTTAGTATGTATTATAGTAATAATTGTAGTATGTGATGTACTGAGTATTGTAGTATCTTAGGGCCTGTCACCTGCCTATCACTCAGACTGATAAGCAGCTGTGTTTTTTATTTTGGGTAGCTGGCCTTAATTCCAATTAGAAAATGGTTGGTTACTCCCTTGATGATCGAACATCTATTATACCAGGGGATAAGATATATAGATAGTCCAGTCATGAGTGTTCATGGGTAATTGATGCTTCCATTTCTCCTCTGATAGTGTGCATAGTACTATGTAAGCCGGCCAGAAGGGATTCAGGTTCCAGATCAGTTCATCTCATTTTCTCCAAGAGACACCACCTACTTGAGTTATAGAATGTGGAAAAGACATTTGGATTTTTGTGATGCATGTATTCTCACCAGAGAAAGCAAAATATTGGCCCTGTCACATTCTGGTTGTGGGAGTTTGATCTTTTCAATTGGCATTTTCTCCTGTGTAATTGGTGGGCAACTATAGTATGTGCTTCCAAGATATTGTTAGAATTTAGTTACATGTGTAACATGCAAAAGATTAGCAATGGACAAATGTTAGCTCTTGCTTTTTTTTCTTTTTGTAAGGTTTTCTTTCAAATCTTTTTCTTAAAATATCTACCCCTGTTGATTTATTCCTTTCAATAGTTCCTGGTGAATTAGGCACCTGTAAGAGAAAATGTGTTCCAGTGATGAAAATAGATGTTAAATGTTCAAATGTTTGATCAGGCAGGAAGAACACAAAGCTCTTCCTTCTTCTATTTTAGCATGACATTACCAAGTTATATTTGTACATAACTGCAGGTCACTTATCATTCCATCTAAAGTCCCATTTTCCATTTCTAAAAAACAACATTCCACTCCTTTAGATAGTTCTGTTCACATTTGCTTGTATATTCAAGTAGCAGACTTACCTTGCAACTGCTTACATTTTTAATTTCTAACATTTTTTATTAATTTTTCTGCCATAAGATTTGAGAATTTGCCTCATTTGAACTACCATATACATACTTTTTAATTTCTCTATTTTACTAATGAAATTATGTTTTGTAAACTTTAGCATTTTTATATCATAATAACTTTGAAGCATTATTTGAAGTTGTACCATACACAACTTTTTTTTTTTTTTTCAATGCAGTTTATTCAGGAACATTGAACAATCCTCGGACCCCGGGGAAAGCCAGCCCACAGCTTAAATAGCCTCTGGGTAGCCAACCCAGGCGTGCCACGGGGGCAATGCAGATAGGTCCACATACATGGAAGCAAGCCAGATCCTCGGCCTTAGCCAAATGTGGAGTTGTTCGTGACAGAGAGCACTCACCATCGGGAAGGTGGAAGGCGGGAAACCAGCTCCATCTTTAAGGCATAGCATTCCGCAGCTCTCTACAGTTCCCCCTTTTTGTTTTACACGCATCAGGCAAGAGTAGAGGTCTGATCTCTGATATTAGAAATAAATTGGGACTTTGTACAGATGTTCATTTAGGTGTCATCCACCCAAAGAGCATCAGACCATCCGATACCTTTTTCTCAGAGGCGGGACCTGGGGCATCAACCCGCATGCAATCAGATATGCTCTTCTCTGGGTCCAAAGCGGCTGACCCTGAGTGCAGTGCTTAGCCTCGCATCCTGAGCGTATCATTTTAGCTTTTTATGGTATCCAACCATGCTTGGGGAGAATGTCCTGCTTCAATGGCTGTAAAGGCCTGAATGATCATGGCTGCATCACACTGTTGTGAGACTCTAATCTTGCATATATACCACAGGCAAACCAAGGAGACCAACACCAGAAGGCCTGTTAACGCTCCCATGCCCGCCCATTCCTTCAGATGATTCATGGCTGCAGCAATCCATGTTGATAATCCTGTGGCTAGTCCTGCGTCCACTCCGGTAGAATTTACTGTGACAATGGCCACTCTCAGCTGCTCCATCGTAATATCGAATTCTCCAGTCCAATTACCTAAAATATAGCTCGACAATTGTTTAGACAGATTTGCAGCACAGGAAAAATTCTCATGTTGTATGCTAGTGACACAAAGTCCAGCATACTTTCATTGACAGCCAGGTTGAGCGATTTGCCATAGGGTATCAATTTGCTCCTGCAAGAGGTCAATCCTCTGATTGAACACCATCAAGCTTCCTTTTAGTTGAGCATTAATTCCTTTATGTACAACTAAGGCATGAGCTACATTGGCTAAATGATTATTCAGGGTCTGAGCAGTCTGCCCAGTATGACTGATGGCTAATGCCCTGGTGGTAGCTCCAACAGCCGTCAATGAGATGGTAGTAACAATGGTGGCTGTAGTTCCAAGATCCCTTTTCTGTCTGAAGAGAGTCATAGCGTGAGGGGCATCAATGGGCATAGGCACCCAGTGAGGCATGCGAGTAACCAGGGCATACCTAACTTTACTAGCATTCCAGCATTGGGCAAAAAAGCAAGTATCATTACCACAATTACTTGGCTCTATCTGGCTAATAATGAATAAAAATGGGGGATATAGACAAATAGGTGTGGGCTTATAGGAAATATTATGAGAAGCCTTAACCCCTCGTTGGAACATCCTGCGTCAGTTCTAGAACTAGCAGTGGTGGTGTCCGAGGTCTGAGTAGGTTCAGGAGACCATTGCCCCCAGGGGCGAGACGTGCTCCATGCCAATTGACTAACTCCATGTTTTCCTCCAATTTCATACACAACTTTTATGATTTTGTTAATACCTGTTTTTGTGACTCTGAAGTTTTTCATTCACCAAATTTACTTCCAAATTCTCTTTCAGAAATATAAATTTACAGAGGTATAGTTAAGTTTTAGAGTGCTTCCTTAGCATGTGTAAGACCCTGGATTCAATATCTATTCTTGAAAGAAAGCTCTAGAAGGAGCTGAGCGGACAGGTTAGTGAATGAAAAGGAGATGAGATGTGATAGGCTAGGGTCAGAGAGAAAGGGAGGGGGAGCTTTCCTATCAGGGGAGAGGAATGAGGGAAAAAGAGGGAGGGAGGGTGCGAGTGGGAGGAAAAGAGGGAGGGGGCCACAGCCAGGATACAAACTGAATAAATTTTAATAAATAATATATGAAAATTTAAAAAAAAAGAAGTAGGAGGAAGAGGAGGAGAAGGGAAGAAAGAGAGAGAAGAATACACAAAAGTGAAGTGAACAACAATAAAATATTCCTGGAATGCATTTTCCTCCAGGTTGCTTCTTATAGACCTTGGATGGCAGCTGTTTATTAGTTGAAGATGAGATGGCAGATTTGCAGGTCTAATTCAGAGCCAACATCCGTATTTACATAGGGTGAGGGCTTTTTGTGAATTAAGCCACTTGGGTTCTATTTTGGATGGCCATATTTTCCTTCCTTTTGCTTTCTGTATTCTCTTTTTTTAATGAAGTACATATACAGGAACTCCATGAGACAAGGTACATGTGGACCTTATCTCTACCTGAATGCTTGTTTATCTCACATTGGTAGTTGCCCAAATAGGAAATTGTAACATGAAAGTATTTGCTCCTGAGGATTTCAAAGAGACTGTTTTTGTTTTTGTTGTTTTTAAGTTTAATGTTGATATTGAAATGTTAGGGGGCATTTTACTTTTCATTAAAATGTCATTCAATTTAAAACATGTGTATGTCCATTCATTTGACAGTATTTATCATAAGCCAAGGTCTTCTCTTGAGTAGAAATTTCTCATCCTTTCATATAAAACATTCATAAAGTATCTTTTCTTTGTTCTATGCTTTTAAAAAATTTTCCCTTAATCTTGTATCATTGTCATGTCTATTCCTATTTGGCACCTTTCTGTGAAGTTTTGTTCTTATTTGCCAAATATCCACAGTTCTGTGCTATTTTCAAACCATAACCAACAATCATAAACATTTTAAGGCTATTTTCACATTTCATTTCATAATACCTGATATGAGCATTGATGTAATTGTAATGTATTAGGCTGTGTTCTTCAGAAAAACTGAATGAAACAGAGAAAGTGGGTCTAGAAAGAAAATGTGCCTAAACAAGGGTATGATGTCAAGTTTAATTCCAATGGGAGAGCTTTAGAGACAGAGGAGCTATTATGGAGAGGTCTTCTGTCTCAGTAATGCTTTTTGCTTTGGTTGGTTTCCACGCTTAATGAAGGACATCACAGGAGGGGCATTACAACTCAAGTTGTCAGTGAATAAGCTAAAGTGGAAAGAGCCAAGTTGAGCTAATTCTCTTATAAGAGGCCACAGGAAGTGATAATGGAACAGTATGTTCCAGAAGCTGGAGCCTGCAAGAACAGCCGAAGATGATTAGGAAGTATGGGAAACTTATGTGAACATGTATTGAAGAATTTTATTTAAAAAAAAAAATCACCATGATAACATATGCATGTACTATGATACAAAATGAGCTTACAACGAATATCACCTAAATGACTGTTATAGTGGCTTTCAGGATTCTTAACATTCTTAGCTCTCTAGGCTCAAACTTATTATTGCATAATCAGACATTGAGATATATTTTTTAAAGAATGATTTATTAATTAAATGAAAAAGGATTTTTTTGTAAATTATTAAATGTGACCTCATGGCAAAGGACACTGAGATTCAGACAAAGTGGCAGGCTACAGTATGGGAAAACATATTTTCCCAATTACACATTAGGTAGATGGCTAATATCTATAATGTATAAAAATCTTCTGGAGGAATCTCCATCCCTGATCTCAAGCTGTACTATAGAGCAACA
The DNA here is from genome assembly GCF_030254825.1 of Meriones unguiculatus. NCBI lineage: Eukaryota > Metazoa > Chordata > Mammalia > Rodentia > Muridae > Meriones > Meriones unguiculatus. Next base: position 32,353,721 of record NC_083367.1, on the reverse strand, counting down.
CTAATAAAAACTGCATGGTACTGGCATAGAAACAAAATGGTGGATCAATGGAATTGAATAGAAGACCCAGAAATAAACCCACATAACTTATGGACAGTGGATTTTTGACAAATATGCCATAACCATACAATGGAAATAAGACAGCATCTTCAACAAATGGTGCTGGTCTAACTGGATATCTACATGTAGAAAAATGCAAATAGACCCATGCTTATCACCCTGTACAAAACTAAAATTCAAGTGGATCAAAGACTTCAACATAAAAACGGACACAGTAAACCTGTTAGAAGAAAAAGTGGGGAAGAGTCTTGAAATCATTGGCCCAAGAGACAACGTCCTGAACAGAATATCAAGAGTACAGGCTCTAAGATCAACAATCAATAAATGGGACCTCATGAAACTGAAAAGCTTCTGTAAAGCAAAGGACACTGTTATCAGAACAAAACGACAGCCTACAGATTGGGAAAGGATCTTCACCAACCCTATATCTGACAGAGAACTAATATCCAGAATATATAAAGAACTCAAAAGTTAAACAGCAACAAATCAAGGAAACCAATTAAAAAACTGGGTACTGAGCTAAACAGAGAATTCTCAATAGAGGAACACTGCATGGCACAGAAACACTTAAAGAAGTGCTCAACATCCTTAGTCATCAGGGAAATGCAAATCAAAACTACTCTGAGATTTCACCTTACACCCATCAGAATGGCTAAGGTCAAAAACTCAAGTGACTGTCCCTGTTCCCATTACTATGGAACCCACTTGGACACTGAACTGACATGGGCTACATCTGTGCAGGGGTTCTAGATTATGCTGTCTCTGACATGAATTGATTGGCCTGCTCTCTGATCATCTCCCCCTAAGGGGGGAGCAGCCTTATCAGGCCACAAAGGAAGACAATGCATCCTCTCCTGATCAGACCTAATAGACTAGGATCAGAAGGAAGGAAAAAAAGACCTGCCCTATCAGTGGACTTGGGGAGGGGCATGCTTGGAGAAGAGGGAGGAAGAAAGGGATCAGGAGGCGAGGAGGGAGGGAGCTACAGGGGGTATATAAAGTGGATAAAGTGTAATTAGTAAAAAAATTTAAAAAAGAGATAACAGTAATGTGCTATGCTATTCAGAAAGAAAAAAATGGATTTTTCAACAAAAAGGAACAATAAATGTTTGAAAATACACATGCTTTTCTTGGTTTAAACATACAATGTATAGATTATGAAATGTTACATGATATGCAATAAATACAAAACACTCATATTTTTATATAACTGCTTAAAAATAAACAATTCCTATTGTATTGTTTATTGCTTAGTTCCCTGTTTTTGTAAAAATAAAGTGACAAATAAAATAAATAAATAAATAAAAACTCAAGTGACAACACATGCTGGAGAAGATGTGGAGAAAGAGGAACGCTCCTCCATTGCTGGTGGGAATTTAACCACTTTGGAAATCAATCTGGTTTTTTTTTTTTTTTTTTGGACAGTTAGGAATAGTGTTACCTTAAGATCCAGGTATACCACTCTTAGGCACATATCCAAAAGATTCTCAAGTATACAAGGACATTTGCTCAACCATGTTTATAGAAGCTTTATTTGTAATAGCCAGAAGCTGAAAATAACCCAGATGTCCCTCTGGGTTATTTATGAAAAGAGGAAATTCAAATGTCTGAGGAACAGTTAAAAAGTGTTCAACATTCTTTGGCACCAGAGAAATACATATCAAAACAATTTTGAATTTTCATCTTATATCAACCAGAATGAGCTAAATCAATAAAGCAAATGACAGCCCATGCTGGTAAGGATGTGGAGCAAGGAAAATATTAATTCATTGAAAACTTGTACAGCCACTCCGGAAATCAGCAGCTGGTCCTACGGAACCTGGGAATTTATATATATGAAGTTGCTCAACTGTTCTCAGTTGTTCTATGTATTAAAGTCAGCAATTGGAAACAACCTAGATGCCTGTCAATCACTGAATGGATGAACAAAATATGTTATATTTGCATAATGGAATATTACTCAGCCATTAAAAAAATTAAAAAAAAATCATGAGTGAGTGAATGAAACTGGAAAACATCAACCTGAGTAAGGTAACTCAGACTCAGGATATACTCTTTTAAATGTGGATGTTAGCTGTCAAGTTATTGATAAGCAAGATACAATTTGTATAACCCCATAGGTAAGAGACTAGCTGTGAGGGATGGATATCTGTAGGAAAGAGAATAGAGTACATTGTTATGGGTTAACAAGAGGGAGTGGCTGGAATGGGAGGACCAAATGGAGAGGGGGAGAGATTAAGGAGGTAACGGAGGGAATACAGGGAGAGACAGGTAAAAATCAAGGGCTATTTGAAGGGTTATATGGAAACTTAATACAGTAGAAGCTTTCTAAATATATACATACATGAAGGCAATCTAAATGAAATCGCCAAATAATGGGGAAGACAGAGCTTAAATTGGACATTTCTCATCTTTAAATGACGCTTTCAGTGCTAGGAATGGAATGCTTCTAATCAAATTCTTGGCAAAGTGTTGCCCATGGGAATCCCCAATGACACAGGCTATTCAAAGGCTATTGGTGGCTCTCCACAAATTAAGGGCAATGCCTTTTTGCTGAAGACAATGCCTATGCAAATCACAGGGTACAGAGAGGTCAAGCTGGTATGTGCCTAGAGCCTTTACTCCTATGAACTGGTATTCATGGGTTCTGGAAGGTACTCTACATGTCTCCAAAGGAACAAAGATGAACACCAATCCCATTACAAACCATCATATCTACAAAGGTTACCTTTCTGAAAAAAACACACTGGTGTAATAGTGGCACAAACCCTTTAGGAATAACCAACCAATATCTGATCTGGATTAAGGCCCACACTATGAGATGGAACCATCACTAAAACTTTTTGAGTGGCCAAGTCGTGAGACTAGGTCGGCCAGGGACCTGGGGGGAGGCCAAATACTTCTATTCTGCTAAAAGAACATAGCAATAAAATTACTTCTAAGGACGTTCTTCTATACTTAGAGATCAGTGCCTTGCTCAGCTACCATCAGAGAAGCTTCCTAGTGTAGCAAATAATAATAACCACAGCTACAACATATATAGAGAGTGTGAAACCTTGGAACACTTAGCCCTAAATAGGATGTTTTCATACAGTTCCTCCCCTCTGGGCCCAGGAAAGCCTGTGCAAGAGGAGGAGGAAAGAGCATACAAGCCAGAGACCAAGGAGACAAGACCTTTTAGACACAACAGGGCTAGTGCACACATGACCTCACAGAGACTGTGACAGCATGCACTGGGCCTGCACAGATCTGTTAGATAAGGTCCTAGATCTCAACAGAGAAACGGATACAAGTACCCATCCCTAACCCAGATGCCATCTTCAGATGATAACTCTTTGCTGATAAGAGATAGGTGTATCCCAGGGAGTCTCCCCAGGGTAAAAACCAAACCAAAACAAAATAAAACAAAAAACTTAGTGTAGGCCCTATGCCCAGCCCTAGATGGCAAACATAAAACAAACTCAATGGCTTCCATGGCATCTTTGGAAATTCTTTATCGCAGAGTGTTAAGTCAGGGAATTTGTTTTAACGTTACAGGTTCTTTGCAGGTTTATTATGGCTTCCTGTTGCTTTTATATGGAATTTTTGTTTGTGCAAATGTGTGGTGTGTGTTCCCCTTTATGGTGCTGCTTGTGCTTTTTTTTTTTTTTTTTGCTTTTTTATTTTTTCTGTTTTTGCCTTATTCCAGTTTGTTTGTGTTTGTTTTATCTTTCCTTCCTTCTCTTCCTCCCCCCTCTCCTCCACTTCTTTAAATGCCAGTTTGTTTTCTCAGACTGAAAGGGTGTGGATCTGTTGGGAGAGGAGGTGGCGAGAAACAGGAAGAAGTCCTGGGAGGGGAAACTGTCATCAGAATATATTGTACGGAAAAATACTTTCAATAAGAAAAGTATTTGCAGTAGATTTAATTTGTACAGATATTGGTGTGGATATAAAACTTTGAACTAGAAATGCAGGTTCTCTGATACTAATGAAATTGTATAATAAGCATGGCAATATCAGATAATAAGCACCATGAATAGAACAGAGTGCAGTGAGGTAGTATTAGAAAGCTCTCTTTCCTGGGTGCTCAAGGAAGACCTCCCTGAAAATTAATCTTGAAGCTCAGGCAGCGAGCTAGAAAAGACATACATACAGGAAACATTGCTCCAAGAAGGAAGAAGGGAATATGAGCTCTTTGGGCTTTGGATCCTCCAAAAGAGGCCTTGTTTGAAGTGTCAGGACAAGAAGAAAAGGTGATTATCAGAGTTCTGCAGGGCCAAATACTGAAAGGAATTCTAGGGCATGGGGAATGATTCTGTGGGTTTTCAGATTTTTTTTTTTTTCACTTTAAGAGGTCTGGGAAGCCACTTGAACATTTTTTTTTTAAAGGTCAATGACACAATTTACTTTATATTTTGGAAGATTCTTTTAACTATTTAGTGGTAAATGTGGGCATGAAAAGGTATGCAGACAGCTCTAGCATGTCGCCTCTTTTGTATACCCTTGGAAGGTACTGTATTACAAGCATAATACAGTATGATTATTTGTTGGTAAGTAGGTAAAACTAGAAATTTATTTGGGTTTTCATTCAAAGATCAAAATAATGGCAAATGGGTTAGGGATGGAGCACAGGGTGAACACAGCTATTTACTCTGAGGCAATGAAAGCTGAAACTAGGTGTACTGTAGGGCCATTTCCTAGTCTTTCCTTATGTCTGTATTTATCATGAACTGTGTGTCAGAGTTATTGCATGGTCTTCATCTTGTCTATAATTTAAATATAGGTAAGTGTTTGCCATTTGCTCAGTTTCTCCATGGGTTTCATGGCTGATAACATTTGCCTTTCTCCCCCATCCCATCTTTTTTTGTTGTTTTTACAGTTTCTAAAATTCATTTATTTATTTTATTAATTATAGTTTATTCAGTTTGTATCCCAGCTGTAACCCCCTCCTTCTTCCCCTCCCAATCACATACTCCCTCCCTCATCTCCTCCTATGCCCCTCCTCAAGTCCAATGTTAGGGAAGGTCCTCCTCCCATCTGACCCTAGCCTATCAGGTCTCATCAGGACTGGCTGCATTGTCTTCCTCTGTGGCCTGGCAAGGCTGTTTCCCCCTCAGGAGGCCAGCCAGTGAGTTCATGTCAGAGACAGTCCCTGCTCCTATTACTAGGGAACCCTCTTGGACACTGAGATGCCATGGGCTATATCTGTGCAGGGGTTCTAGGTTATCTCCATGCAAGTTCCTTGGTTGGAGTATCAGTCCCCTGCCCCTTTTAAATTTTGCTTGATTACAATAATTTTTGACAGAGTACAAATTTTTTTTTTTTTTTGCTCATCTCATGCCATCTGCTGCTATTTAATTTCTTTCATGAAAATTCTCCAAGGGAATATCTTGTCTCCTAGATGCCAATTTTGTTGTCATAGACACCATTACTTACAACTAAGTTTTCAATTCATATCTGCCATTGGCCATCAGACCAGCTTATTAGATACATTCTTTTCCACATGGAGAATATTTAGGAATAGAACTGTTGGGTTTGTTGGAAGAGACTCTTCCCTTTCCTCTTCTGTAAGTTGAGATGGGATTCCAAAATTCCCACATGTGACATTCTTGCATTCAGGTTGCAAATTATGTTTGTAAGCTGTGTAAGCTGTGCTTAATACTGTGTAACACATCATGTCACACAGTAACTTCCATGGTGAGATGTTTTTAGTTAATTATTTTATTTTACTTTGTAGAGATGTTCCAAGGAAAGAGGGCAGATACAGAAGGGCAGGCAGATGAGTTCGGTTGGGGTGCCTGATGTGAAATTCATAAAGATTCAATACCAATTTAAAAAATCAAACAAGCCACACTTCTCCTTGGTTAGTTTTAGTAACCCTTGGCCATTGAGTACTACATCCTGGTCTCAGAATCAGGTTCAACTGTTTGCATGCTTAACTAGGAAAAAGGAAAGCAGGTAAGAGAAGATGGAAGTCAGGTGCAGCCTCTACTGGTGTAACATGCACCCTGTAGCCCTGTGAATTAGTGAGGTTCTGAGTATGGGGCCTAAAGCTGCTTATTTGGTTACTAAGTGAAACAATTCCTTAGAAGCAAAACTCTTAAGGCAATTTTAAAATATATCTCACGACTTTACAATTTTTTTTCAGAAGCATTGATTCTTACTCCCATAAGATACAATATTTTGCTGAAATGGATTCATTAAAAAATTAAATGGGCTTATAAAATGTTTTAAAAATCATTTCTTCTCATAATAAAAATAGGTTAATTGTAGAAAATTGGAAAAACATGAAGCTTTAAGGATGAAAATGTAAACAGCCCATAATGCAACTAAAGAAAGACAATCAATCATTGCTGCTATTATTGGAATTTTTTGTTTTTCTTCATATATACGTATACTTTTGCATAAGTAAATCTATATGTACATATGGGCTATTTGTGAATATATGAAGAATTTTACACTTCACTAACAAACCATTATGTTTTTACCACTTTCCCATATAATTACAGTTAGTTAAAAAAGAAGAATTTAACTAATGTTTGATGTGTTTTATATAACATGGGATATTTTTAATTTCTTATTTAGGTGCTTTTTGGTTGCTGTTACTTCCAGAAACTCAGATTACTTTAATAGATAATGCTAAATCTGTAGTTTTATAAATCTGTATTTAATAGCATGTTCAGCCATTTAGTTACCTTCAATTTCTAATCTGAAGTTAACTTGTCTGAAACGATGAACATATAATGATTACTTATTACATGTTGTCAATTAACATCCTAAATGCATGTTGCTGTGTGTGTGTGTGTGTATGTTTGCACAGACACAAATGTATTAGAGATTGTTAAAGAAACATTACCACTGATACACTTAAACACATAAAAGCATGTGGTTTGTTAAAAAGTAGTTCTCATATATGGGTTGAGGCTGAGAGATCTATAATTTTCTGTTTGCAAGCTGAGCCAAGCAAAGCTCAGGGTATAGTTGGACAACTTGAGTGTACATGAACTGTTGATAGATACTGCAATCCATGTCTGCACACTAAGGACAAGGGGCATGGAAGGCAGCAGAAGACAGACATTCCATGCTTGGGGAGACAGAGTGAATACAATCATCTTTTCTTTGCAATTTCTCTGAGGTTCTTAGGAACTGTGTGACATCTTCCAATGTGGGCAAAGACCATTAACTTCTTTATATCTATCACCCAAAAATGTCAGTGTCTTCTGGAAATGGACACGCTCAGAAATAATATTTAATATGCAGCCCATTCAAATAGATATATAAAATTTCCTATCATAATAGATTAGACATTTGTTAATTTTTATTAATAGTAGTAGTATATTGTATCCTATTTTCTTACCAAAGTAAATATATAATTTACATACATAAATATTACATGAAACATCCCAACCTACTATTTCCTCGTCTCTAATTCTTATTTCTATTTCATATCAATCATTGACTAAACTTTCTAGAAACACATGAAAGAATAAACCTGCTTCAGTTCTGATTTTATTTTAAATGCAATGCATATTGTATCTTCCCATATTATTTTAAGTTAATTTATTATTTTGTATAGTCTTTAAGATACCTGTTAGGTTAGGGTCAGATGGAAGGGGAGGAGAACCTCCCCTATCAGTGGTTGGAAAGGGGCAGAGAGGAGATGAGGGAGGGAGGATGGGATTGGGAGGGAATGGGGGAGAAGGCTATGGCTGGGAAATAAAGTAAATAACCTGTGATTAATATAAAAAATAAAAAGTATAAAAAAATAAATTACTTTTTTGTTTACTTTCGCTAAGTAGTATATTTTAAAACAAAATACATTTTAAAGTGTGTTAAATGCCATTTTGTTCAGTTTTTTGTTGTTGTTGCTAGTGTCATTTTTCACAGTGGTTGAGTACATTTCTAAACATGAATCTGTCTTTTACTGCTGCTATGTATTTCAGCATGGCATCATATCTGCTGCCTTTAAAAATTCTGGATTGCAAATACATTATAATACAACATTCCCTAGAACCAACATAGGTTATGTTTATAAAACATATGGAAAACAGTCATAATCCACTTTTACATCATTAAATGTGAGTGCTTTGAGAAATACTGGAAGATGGTAGGTTTGATTCCATAAGCTTCGTAGACTGTATTAGAAAGTGGTGTGTAGTAAGAGAATACTAGAACCAGTATTTGCATATTCTTTCTGTTCCTCTTCTCTGCTTTTTGCCCTCCCTTTGATACATCTTCAACACATTTTGTTGATGGGAGATGGTGTTATACCTCATAAGTCCAATTAGATCCTGTTTTGTAAATTGAATCAAATTATGTAACATGGTCTTTATAACTTTTAGATGTATTAGACCTGGTAGGCTAGGGTCAGATGGAAAGGGAGGAGGACCTCCCCTATCAGTGGACTTGGAGAGGGGCATGGGAGGAGATGAGGGAGGTCCTCCTTCCCTTCCATCTGACCCTAGCCTATCTGGTCTCATCAGGACTGGATGCTTTGTCTTCCTCTGTGGCCTGGAAAGACTACACCCCCCTGAGGGGGAGGTGATCAAAGAGTAGGCCAAATAGTTCATGTCAAAGACAGTACCTGTTCCCATTACTAGGGAACCCAGATGGACACTAAACTGCCATGGGCTACATCTGTTCAGGGGCTCTAGGCTGTCTCTATGAATGGTCCTTAACTGGAGTAAATTTTTTGTCAAAATTCATTTTGTATTGCTCAGCATTCAGTTTTGAACACAAGACACCATGTTTTCTAAAGTACCTTATGTCTTATAACTTTATAATAAGCTTCATACAGCAGCTTTGAATACTCTTATTTTTAAGGATATCAAAAACTTCATTAAGTCAGTTGTCAAGGCCTTTCAGTGAAAAACTAAACCTTTCTATTATATTCAAATCTCTGTTTTTATTGTCATTGATTTTACTCCACTTTTTAAAATTTGTCAGGATAGATAGACTGTCAGAACCTCTGTAACTTTTAAAACTATTTCATTACGGACTGGACTCTAAATGGAATTTTCAAGCTCTAAACATGATCTTCTATTTACTCAACCTTAAATTAATTTTTGGTATTTTATTCAGGGTTTGCACTTCGCATTTGGAGTTTCTTGTTCTATACTTCCAGTGTTTTCCTGGCTGCTGTTCAATTCTTACTCCCTATTACTGACCACACCATGCCACAGAAATATATGTGAGGATGATGATGGTGATGATGATGATGGTGATGATGATAATGACCACACTCCAAAACAGCTTCTCCATGTTTTCCATGGCAGGAATTTTTGAAGTCCTTATCAATAATAAGGCTTCTTATTCCTTTTTCTCCTTATGTTTTTTGTTTGTTATGTTTTTTTTTAAGTTGGTATTTTCTTTCTGTTTTGAAAATTTTTGTTTTATTTCATGTTAGGGATATTTTGCCTGCCTGTGTGCATGTGCCATGTGTTTGCCTGGTACTCATGGATACCAGAAGAGAACACTGGAGTCACTGGAACAAGAGTTATACAGGCAATTTGTGAGTCACCACATGGGTGCTAGGAACTGAACTGGAAGGAAAGCCAGTGCTTTTAACCACTGAGCCATTTTTCCAGCTCTGGAGTCAAATTTTTTTTCAAGATTATATCTTTCTTTATCTTTGAACTTGTGAACTTTAGAAAAACAATAATGTATGCACATTGGCAGCTTTATTGAGTGCATTGCTTTGTTTCTTAGAACTTTGGTCCTATGAAGCCACCACCTTGTATCATCAGTTCAACATCAAATGGAACTTAATGTAAATATTCCAGTCCCAATCTCATGGCTCTTGATGAAAGATATGAATTGTCTATTTAGGAGGGAGGGTTAATTTTTACAGATGTGGAAAACTAAAGCATTAGTTCACAATTCAGTCTTCTGTTTTATTCTGCATGTTGGGTTTCACTATAGCTCATATGACAGTGAAGTTCCAAAATTTGGTGGCTTTTGTTGACAAGGTGGCTCAGTGGGTAGATGCCTGCCCACTTGACAACCTGAGTTTGATGCCTGGAACCCACAAGGTGGAAGGAAAGATCTGACCCCCCACAAGTTCTTCTCTGTCCTGCACACATATGCCTTGACACAGATGCAGGTAATAATAACAATAAGTAAAAACAAATAGAAAACAAAAGTGTGATTTTTAGTATTTTAAATGCATATTGCTGATGTCATATTTTTGGAGGGGACTAGGTTACAAAGCTAGCTCTGCTCATGGCCATCATACAAAAGCTAGGCTTCTTCCTTTCTGTCTTTCTACCATCACATAATGACAAGGATGCATGAGCCCTTTGGTTTGCTGATAGTATAGAAAGGAAAGGGGGTTGGGTGGAAAGTGGGGAACTGCATGTTTAAAAAAGGCTGTTTGTCCTGTCCTTTCTGCAAACTTAATTCTAGTAGACACTGGTAAACTGATTCAACTGAACGTCCAACTTTAAACTGTAGGTGAGTGTGTGTGCTCACTAGTGCGGTATGAGACGATGCAATTGGGTGATTTGTTAGCAGCTTCAGAGAACTGTATTGTATAAAAACGGGGAGGGAGGCAATTTCAGCTTCATGTATTTAAGGAAATTATAAATACAAATCCTTAGAGAACAGGTACGGTTGCTTTTAATTTAGAACTATCAATTAACTGGGGCTTGCAGGAATAAACCAGAAATGACTGTGTAATGTATCTAGATGCACTTCTGTTGACTAACTGGTTATAATAAAAAGATTAAGTGCCAGTTTTCAGAAGCTATAATCGTGAGAAATAAAGAAATTCACTTTAAAAATGTGAAGCTCATTTTTATCTTCAATGTCTATTGTAGCATGAAAATGTATCTTTGAGAGAGTGGTAAATATTTCCATAAGAGCATCTCATTTGAAGAGGTTCTTTGGTAAGCTTTCATGTAAGTAGAAAGTGACTGGATATGATTGTTTAGATTCCAGTCAAAGGTGAGTAAAAGGATAGAGGGGCAGCATGCAAGAAGTGGTTCGTGAGGATGCTCAGTAACAGTGTACTGAATAAGGTATGTTTCAGTACTTCATCCTAAAGAATGACTTGGGAACTGCAGAGAATACTCAGTAAGAGAGCTTGCTGCAAAAGTACGCAGACCTGAGGTAAAAATCCCTGACACTCACCTGTGTGCTAAGTCTGGCCTCCTGTACCTGTAACTCCAGTGCTGCAGGGTATGGAGACAGCAGGGAATCTGGTACTTGATGGCTGCCAGCCTAGCTGAAAGGAATAAGGAAGGACACCAAAGTTCACCTCACACACACACACACACACACACACACACACACCAAGTGTGGAATCAAACACGGTGTCATCGCATCTGATTACTAGATGAGAAGTCAAACAGAGCAGAAAGAGAAGCAACATCGTATGGTAAATGATGAGGCCGTTTACAGCAGGACCTGATGTAGTGTAACTGGTGCTGGGATTTGTACTGCTCACAAGGGGACTGGCTTGGTTTTACCTCTATGATGACACATTAGCTAAGCCATCAAATAGAAAATAGACTTTTTCGTTCAGAAGGAGCATTTCTACAGTCTGTTTTTGCATGCATCCATTTTTTAATGTCTCTAATTTGCTTATTTCATATATAGTGAAATAAAAAAATAATTGGAGCTCAAAACATAAAATCAGGTTGTGGTTCTAACTAGCAAGAAACTCATCTGCAAGCTATTATCATGATGGTTTTCTGAATGGTCAAAATATGAAGTTATGTGGAAGACTTTCTTAAATAAATGATGGATGTGAAATCAGAAAAATATTTTAGGTAACTTGTATAGGTTTGTACTGAGAGGCCATGTTTAAAATTCAGTATTACTATGGTTCATAACATTATTTTACAAATTCTATGATCCATAAAAGTGAATTCAAGGCTATTGGATCACAAATGCAGACTACCCTGTTTTTGAGGAATTATACTGATACTCATGTGAAGAAATTTAGAAACAGAATTCTCTATTCATGAGGATAATATCCCTTATCAGCAATTTCTACCAGTTGTCCTGATCTATTTTTTTTCTTAGTAAAAGATATCCATTGTGTACTTAAAGTATGGTTATGGATAATGTCATCAGACATAAACTCAGCTGTAAGACATTATGGGACTTTGGCCATTATAAAATAAATCATTGCCTTATATATAGTGGTAAAGTGATCATCTGAGATCCTTTAATCTTATACAACTTCAACTATTATATTTAGCTTATAAGTAATGTTCATTCATGTGTTTAAACAGAGGAAGTGAATTTTATTATTTTTAAAGAATGGTGTGAATCTTAATATGAAATGAATATGTATAGCAACTTATAGGTGTTTAGTGAGCATAAAGTCAGTACTTTGTCAATTAGTGTGAACTGACTGTTTATAGTGCAATATGGTATGTGAATGAAATTTTAATTTTGGTCAATATTCAAATCTGGTTTGCATGTATATATGTATGTTTGGGAGGCATCTTGTCTTCTGAACAAAGGTGAAAACATTTTTTCTTCCAACAAGTTACAGTGTCATTGATGTCAATAAATGAAGACTTCAGAGCAGGAATTGTAAAGCAAAATTTTATAATTCATTAATCATAATTATTTATATATAATGATATTTAATGAGTACTTCACTGTCTTTGCAGTCAAATGGTGGGAACTAGAAAAGACCATTCTGAGTGAGGTATCCCAGAAGCAGAAAGGCACACATGGTATATACTCACTTATAAGTGGATATTAGCCATATAATATAGGATAAACATACTAAAATCTGTACGCCTAACAAAGGTAAGCAAGGAGGAGGACTCTGGGTAAGATGCTCAATCCTCATTCAGAAAGGCAAAGAGGATGGACATCTGAAGAGGGAGAAAACAGGGAACAGGACAGGAGCCTGTCAGAGAGGACCTCTGAAAGACTCTACCCAGCAGGTTATCAAAGCAGATGCTGAGAATCATAACCATACTTTGGGCAGAGTGCAGGGAATCTTATGAAAGAAGGGAGAGATAGAAAGATATGGAGGTGACAGGAGCTCCACAAGGATAGCAACAAAGCCCCCCAAAAAATACTGGGCCCCTGCAAAGACTAATATGTCAACCAAGGACCATGCATGGAGAGAACCTAGAATCCCTGCACAGATGTAGCCCATGGTTGCTCAGTGTCCAAGTAGGTTCCCTAATAAGGGGAACAGGGGCTGTCTCTGACATGAACTCTGTGGCTGCCTCTTTGTCACCTCCCCCAGGCCACGGAGGAAGACAATGCAGCCAGTCCTGATGTGACTTGATAGGCAAGAGTCAGATGAAAGAGGAGGAGGACCTCCCCTACCAGTGGAGTGGGGAAGGGGCATGGGAGGGAGAGTGGATTTGAGAGGGGATAAGGTAGGGGGCTATAGCCAGAATACAAAATGAATCAATTGTAATAAATAAAAAAGAAATTTATCATAAATTAAAAAAGTGTAAGAAAACCAAATGTTCCATAAAAAAAGAGAAGCAAAACAAAATGTTCTTGCAGTGAGGCTCTACATATCTGTGTCTTATTCCACTTTTTGCGCCACCTCAATAATTTAATATTCAGAGAGCTACAACTATAGCTTAGTGATAGAACATTTGCTTAGCCTGACTGAGGGCTGTGGTTCAATCCTTGCACTGGAAATCTCAAAGAAAATTTTGTATAAGTTAAATTTAGCAATGAAGAGATACATACAAAAAAATTCTACCATTTATTTCCGCAGATCATATAGTTCTTCAGATAATAGTTATTAGACAGCAAACTAATCCGTTGCATTCTCTGTCCACTGTCATACTATTACGTAAAACCATGTAGCAAAGGGACCCAAGGCAGCTACAAAGTAAAAATGCAGTCACATTGTGCCTTAGGTAACATTCCAGCTGAGCATCATCTTTACTTTTCATTTAATAGAGCCTGTTTTCATAGATAATTGATTGTAAATACAGGTCACTCAACTGATCATCTGTTTGCCATATTGGATTCCTCATTATCTTATGTGCAAATTTTAGGATACAGTTTTAACTAAATTCACAAGGGTTTATTCGGTTTTAAGTGAGAAAGAAAGTAATAATGCACTCATAAATGGATTTTAAAAACACCCTTAGTGGATTTTGTGCCTTGTAATGGATTTACCTGCTCATCAGCCTGTTAGCATTTTCTCTGTGCATTGCCCACCTTTGCATTCTGAATGCCTTTCTTTCAGAACAATGTCAAAAGGATTTCACTTACTAATCAGGCTGACTGTGAGGACAGTTGTCCTCTGATAGGATTACAGGCTGGCTTTGTGTAAAATCTGCTTCTGATTAGCAGCTTCAAAGTTTTAACCCCCTACAGCTTTCATCTTTGTCTGTTACCAGTTACTTTGATGGTCCCTTTGTAGTAACTCTGGTTTTAATAAGTTCTTATGCATCGATATTGAAAAGAGAATAAAAGATGATTAGAACATTTCATTTTTCGTATTTTATCTTTTACTCTTTTCAGAAAAATTTCTTCTTAGATAGAATTAAATTTAGCTTGCAAATATTCCGTTGAAAATAATTAATTTCATAATCACACGATCTTGAATGCCAAGTTAAGGAACAGTTAGCAGTGTATCTCTCAGCCCTGTATTTAAGACAAATGTGTGTCTGTAATTCAGGGACAGCCAGCATTCTAAGGAAACACAACATGAAGTTTTCCATGATTGGATGCTACCCTACCATGCTTTTATTATTTTCTTAGACTTAGGTAGCTTACCAACCAGAGGTTACTTTAAGCTCACCATTACTTCTTATTTAAAATGATGCATCTTGCACATAGAGATAAGAAAGGTGATGTCTAAATTGTTATGTTAGGAAATGTTGAACACATTCCTTGGCTTTGACTTTATGGTGCCTTAGTCATAAAGTCAAGAAAAATAATACAGTTAAGGTCAAGAAGTGATGAAAGGGGAAAGGGAGGGACTGAGGTAAGAAGGGAGAGATGTAGCCAGTGGAGAGAGAGAGAGAGAGAGAGAGAGAGAGAGAGAGAGAGAGAGAGAGAGAGAGATGAAAGCAGAGAGGAAGGACAAGACGGAAAGACTCTTAGCAGAAAAATGGCAACCTAAAAATAAGGCAATGCAAACTGTTAATGAATTTATGGAAAAGTTTAAATTTACTCATCTTAATCTGGGCAGATTAAATACTTTTTAACCCATTGGATCAGTCAGGACAGAAACATGTTCTTAGAGGTTGATGGAAGGCATGCTGGCTAGCTAGTGATTGCCAACTTTTGGGCTTGCAAGGTTGGCAAAATTTACAGACACTTAAAATGGTCCTGTCTTTGAGAAGATATTCTAGGACACTTCAATAAAACATCTGGCATATATGCGGTGACTGTTTTCAATGAACATTTATTAATAGTGTTGCATTACTCTCATGTGATAACATCTTTTATTATCATTACAATTGTATTTTGAAAAAAATATTATAGATTTGAAATACATTAACTACATAGTGTCAGTTGATATACAAATATTCCCTAAATACTTGCCTTTGTATCTGTAGCCAGTGAACCGGGAAGTTGTAGGAAATCGTAGAAAGAATACACCAGGCAACTTGCCTGTGCCCTATTCTTTAACCAGTATAGGTGTCTTATAACTCACCTTAATTGTAGTAAATAACAAAAACCACTTATAAACAAATAAAAATTGAAAATTGAAATTAAACTCAAACCAGTAGCATTTCATTTCTAGATCATGTTGCATGGAAAGGAGAGAATGTATATAAAATTAATTTTTGGTGGGACTATCTACAAATCAGTTTAAAAAAAATCAATCAATAAAGTCATTTCTTTTAGAGCAGTAAAATAATTTGTGAGATGCCCCAAACTATGATGATTCCTCAATTGTCTGTATTGACTGATTGTTCCTCCATTGTGGAGAAATTTTTTTTGAAGTACATAAAATATTGTTGAAAAATACTTATTCAGTGAAACAATAACAAAAACAGTGGGAGATAATTAAAATATCCTTTTGCATCATTGAGACAGTCTATTGTGATGCAGATTGCATTGATTTACTGCAAATAGCTATTGGTGTTGCTTGTCATGAGCTCATATATTAAAAAAAAAAATCCTTACACCATAAAAGTCAGAACGCAAGATTGTTTGAAATGGTCTTAATGAGCAGCTAAGCTGGTTAGATTATCCCATAATTGTTCTATCATCTTTATACTTCTCTCTAGCAATACAGACAAATTCATTAATTGCATTAACTATTTTCTATCCCTGAGGGGCACTTAGAGGAGGAAGGGGCAGTTTGCTAGATTGTTTTGAAGCTGCTCCGAGTGATGATGCTCTGTGGGAACACAGTTCATCTGTCTTAAGTTCCACACTTGCATGTGATATACTATAGTTACCTATGGTAGGGAACAGGGAACCATTGTCTGTTTTCACTTTGGTGTGGGGCTTATTCTTGAAATTTTTCAAATTGACACTGATTTAGGACAATTATCTTTATGATGAGACACTCTTTTTTTAGCTTTAAACTAAGTGGGGAAAAAAAAATCAAGATTGGGCCTTAAAAATCTATAACAGTTTAAAGCAGTATTTTCAAAACAGGGCCTGCTGTTCTTTTCTGTACTTTCAGAGTTTGGTAGAGTTAGTTCAGCTTGGCCAGGCTTTTGGTACTCTGATAATCATGCTATTGATCATGTAAATGCACCAAAGGTCAAAAGGGAGACACAATCTTAATGAAGGCCTCCATTCTCCTAATGAGGAATCAGAAGGTGGTGAATTTATGGAAAAGGCATAAGGTCAGATGGAGTTAGTGACAAAGTTAGAATTTGACTTTCTTTTTGCTGCCCTGTTAACTGTCATTTAATTCTACCTTGGAAGCTTTGTGTGGAACCATGCAATAGCCTAGAGATTAAAAGTAAGGCGCAAAAATAGACTTTCTGGTTCTAGACCCATTTCTTGTGAACTGTGTGACCTTGGGCCAGTAATTTCAACTTGCTGTTCAACAGTTCCATTATTTCAAGATGATGCTATGCCTTTTATGGGAGGTAATTATGTAGAGTCAAGGATTCACATTTTAATGTTATAAAATGCTGCTTGGGTATATGAAGGAAAATGGTTGAATCTAGAAATTATTTTATTAAGTGAGGTAACACTGACTCAGAAAGACAGTTACTGCATGCTTTCTGTCATACATAAATTTCAGTGTTTGTGTGTGTGTATGTGTGTAGGAGTAAAGCTTATGAATCTAGAGATGGGACTAAGAGAAGGAAAAACAGCTGCTGAGGGGAGGGGAAGGACAAGAGAACACGTTACATGGAAGTAGAAAAAGTCCACTAAAGGCTGATGGGTAAAGGGAATGGGAGAGAAAAATAGAGGTAGGCAGATCAACAAAAGCAATTGTCTTTTGAAAATGCGTAGTGAAATCTACCACTTTTATGCTAATTAAAACAAATTAATGAATAGAATAAAAAAGATAGTATGCCTAGAGTAAATCAAATGTTACAGAAATTTTCTCCACATACATGTGAAAAGAAAAAAAATGATCTCAATGAGAAGACATGTTATTCCTCAGTTGCTTGTGCCATTTTTATATTATAACCAGTGTTTGCTTTCATACTATTAATTGAATGTAAAGGAAATATAGCCAGGCTACTACGTGAGATTACTCAGGGTCATGTGTGAATTTGTTCATATATTGAGCCAGTATATTTGACCATATATCTTACTTTTCTGTTGTTTGCATGTATTTTTTAAACTGAGCTCTTTTGAATCAGTAGGTCTTAAGATGTACTTTTAAGCAACAGAGATAACACTTTTTTGTAAGTCTTTGAATATGCACAGTGTGAACGTGGCAGAGGGGATACTGAGCTGGGTCTAAAGCTTAAAAATTTGGTTCTCCACAGTTCAGCATTCGGAAATGTAATAGTTTTAATTTTGTTTTCCCACACAATGATCCCTACACAGCACTGATGGCATATGACACAAACAATGTCAAAGAAATATTGAAGTTCCTATAGAATGCGTTACCTACAAATACTTCCTTCAAATTAAAGTAACAACTGCTTTTATTTCACTGAATTTAAAGACCTAACTGAAGGTCACACAAAACTTCTGTTTCTTTTTCTTTTCTTTCTTTCTTTCTTTCTTTCTTTCTTTCTTTCTTTCTTTCTTTCTTTCTTTCATTTTATGGACTCTGTTTTCAATGTATTTTAGGAGAGGTTTTTAACCATTTCATATAGGAACTGTCCAGATTTGAAGAAAATAGCTTCTGGTTTTAACATTTTCTGTGCATTTTTGAAATGACAACTTCATTGTCATTTGGTCTTCACAGTTCTCATCCATCTTGAGCTCTGGCTGCCTTAAAACCAAGATAAGGGTCTAACAGCAGCTCCAGGAGGGTGAGCTAGATCACATACTTTCAAGTGTAGAGCTGGCCTTGAAGAGCAATTTGCCAAATGTCGTTGACAGGACAAGGCCCCAAAGAGATATTATGTCCTCTATTTTAATGCTTTCTGAGTGCCTTGAAACTGATGCTTGACCTGTATATCATAAATCCAAACCAGAGCCTTTTAGAGGAGTCATTTGTATCTCAGGCTTTCGCGCTTACATTGCATCCCATGATAGAGCATTTCCTCATATTATTACTTAGACTAAGTGCTTCCCAGGGGGCACTGCGGTTGACATATGTGGAGAGTTGATCTGAATGGCATATTCTAAATGAGCGATGCCGATTCAGTCATTAAGCATGATTTCAGGGAGGCCATTAAATTTTGGCCTTATCCACCCCAGAATGACCTGAAATGGAAGAGAAGTCAGTTCTTTCTGCTGCAAGTGAATCTCTTGCTTGGCCAAAAAAATTTAGGTTTCTTGGCACTTGTTCCAAGTGTTAGAGGAGAGATAAGAAGAGTGGACTTTATAATGCATCTGTCAATGTGATGTGAGCTGGCTGTCTTTGTGTGAATAAAACACCACTGTTTGCAAGGCAAGAGGAAAAACTAAAATGAGAATGGTGGGGAAATACGAGCATCCTGAGTCTTATATGAATATCCAGTTTACCTCAGTTAACCAATGACTCTAAAGAAAAGCTTATCCTAGCTTTTCATTGAAATATTTTGTACAGAGGAAACCATGAGTGAATAAAGGATTGAACTAGCTCATTTAATTCAGAGATAGAGGTTAAGTAGCATATGTGTCATCCCTGTTTATTTTCAACTTTTAAATATATTTTAAAGGGGATCGATTCATTCTTGGACGTTTAAATAAAATCTGGGTTTATAAGCTGTTTGGGGGAAAATAGATCAGAGTTAAAAAGCACTGACTG
Organism: Meriones unguiculatus; assembly: GCF_030254825.1. Taxonomy (NCBI): domain Eukaryota; kingdom Metazoa; phylum Chordata; class Mammalia; order Rodentia; family Muridae; genus Meriones; species Meriones unguiculatus. The sequence goes on along the minus strand of NC_083367.1, from coordinate 32,334,400 downwards.
CTCTTCCAGAGGACCAGGATTCAATTCCCAGCACCCACAAGGCAGCTCTTACCTGTCTGTAACTCTAGGCTCTGATACTCTTACAGAGACATATATGCTATGTTTTTGATATTTTAATTTCTTCTGAATTTAGGGATTTCTTTTTTATCCTTCCTTCCTTCCTTCCTTCCTTCCTTCCTTCCTTCCTTCCTTCCTTCCTTCCTTTCCTTCCTTCTCTTTTTTCTTCTCTCATTTGAAGCCACAAGGGTCATATCCTTCCTATAAGAGCTGTCACTCAACTGTATACATTACTGTAAAAGTAACCAGCATTTGCTCACTCAGTTTATTTACTGTTTCACGTTTGAAGTTTTCTATTGTGATTAGAGAGTCAGGGCGTTTCTGTACTTGGCTACCAAAAATAACTAAATAAGCAAACAAAGAAAAATAAAAACATTGCATTCAGGCTCACAGTCAAATCTTGATTCATCACTTCTCCTGAGAGGACAGTCACAGAGTGAAATCTACATTTGCCTGAATTGGCAAAGCAAAGATTCGGGCATTTGCATCTCTTTATTCTTGTCATTTTGGTTTCAATTTTATTAACAGTCTACTTCATCTTAGTTATGGTTAAGCATATCTTTATGATGAAGATGAGATATAGTTCAAAGAGAAAAGAATATCTTTCAAGCTGGTTTGAATCCATTCTGGACCAAATTCAGTACAGGACAATACTATGAACTTCTTGGCTTAATTAGGAACATGACCATCTTGATCTTGGGATGTGGTAAGTAATCCAGAAGAAAAGAAAATAACTAAGCAAAGTGGAGTTATTCAGGAATTAGAAAGGTAGAGATACATTATGGGCAGCTGTCTCATCAGCTTCCAGTCACTGATATGAACTACTTGAAAGCTTGTTTAAAAACAAAAACAAAACAAAACAAAAAACAACTTTATTTTGGTTCATAGATTTGGAGCTTTCAGATCATGATGGTCTGGCTCCATTTCTTTGGTGGAGTATGGCAATCATCTGTGCAGGGCAAATGTGTTCACCTCAAGGCCCAGATATGAGTTATAGTAAAGGGATGCCAGTGATCCTACTATCAGATTCAAGGACATTCCTCACTTATAGAAAGACTTCCCACTAACCTTCCCACCAGTCTTACTCTGCAGGTTACATATACACCACTTGCCACTGCAGCCACTATGGCATTCATTAGTCAACGTAGGAACCTTTAGGGAACAATCATCAAAACAAAATGAAACATGCAATCCCCAATTTTCATTGAAGTCAGATGTATTATGTAAAGCCAATACAAAGAACTTCTTTCTCATTAGGATGACTGCTAATAAGGGAGAAAAACAATGGAAACAGGCCTGGTTTCACAACCTGATAATCTGTGATTAAGGCAGGAAGACTTCAAGTCCAGGGTCCACATGGGTTACTGAATGATAATGAACACCATGAGTAACTTAATGACCCCATTTTCTAAGAAGGAAATGAAAATTGAAAGGGATGGCTAGGTCACTTAGTGGTAGATCCCTTTTCTAGCCTGTGTGAGGCATGGGTTCATCATGAAGCAAACAAACAAAATAAATAAAAAGAGGGGTAGAAAGATGAAAAAGGAAAATCAGAAAACAGCAAGCGACGATGTGGGGGAAAATGGGATCCTCAAGCATTACTGAAATGAATTATGAAATGAATTATGAAATGGTGAAACTACTAAGGAAAACTGGCCATTTTTCAGTTAAACAAAGATTTCTGATGGAACAGAGATTGAGGAAATGGCAAAACAATGACTTGCCCAACTTGAGACATACTCTTTGGGAGAGAGCCAACCCTTGTCCCTTTAATGATACTCTGCTCTGCTTGCAGACAAGAGCATAGCATAACTGTCTTCTGTGAGGCTTCCTCCAGCAGCTGGTGGAAAAAGATGCAGAGAACTACATCCAAATGATAGGCCAAGCTCCAGGAGTCCTGTGGAAGTGTGAAGGAAGGATAGAGGGAGCTGGAGGGGTTAATGACGTTGCAAGAAGACCTACAGAGGAAACGAACCTAGGCCCATGGGGCCTCACAGAACCTAAACTGCCAACCAAAGATCATGCAGGGGCTAGACCTAGAACCCCTACGCGTATATAGCAGATGAGATCATGTGCATCTCCTAACAATGGGAGTAGTGGCTGTCTCTGACTCTGTTGCCTGCTCTTAGCTCACTTTCCCCTAGCTGGGCTGCCTTGTGAAGCCCCAGTGGGAGAGGGTGCGCATAGTCTGGCTGTGACTTGAGGTGCCTGGGTGGGTTGGTACCCTCAGGGAGCCTCCCCGAAGGAAAGAGGGGAATGGAAAGAGGTGACATGAGAGTGGGACTGGGAGGGGAGCAGGGGGAGGGCTGGGATCAGCCTGTAAAGCGATTAAATGAATAAATACATAAATAAATAAACAAATGGAGAAAACCAAATAATTTTATATTACCCATCAGTTCCACTCATTGGCATAGACGTGAGAACTGAATGCAGAGGCTTACACACATACGTATGTACTTTAGGAAGCTTCTACTGTATGAAGTCTCCATTTGACTCTTCAAATGGCCCTTAGTTTTAGCTGTTTCTTTCCAGATTCCTTCACTGCTCCCCCTCCTCCTCTTCCCACCTTCTCCCCATTTGATTCTCTCGTTCCAGCCTCTGCATTTGTCCATAACTATATATCCTATTTTTCTTTCCTAAAGATACACCCCTCCCTAGAGACCGTTACTTTCTACCTAACCTCTGAGAATGTATGGGTTGTAGATAACTCATCAATGACTTTTCTGCTAACATCCACGTAGGTGTGAATACTTACAATATTTGTTTTTATGAATCTGAGGTATCTCACTCAGGATGATTTTATCTAGTTTCAACCTTTTACCTTGAATTTTATGATTTCATTTCTTTTGAAAGCTGAGTAAATTTCCACATTTTCTTTATCCATTCAGGTTTTTTTTTTCTTTTCTCTTTTAATTTTTTATTTAACTTTTATTAATTATACTTTATTCCTTTTGTATCCCCCCATAAGCCTCTCCCTCCTCCCCTCCCAGTCCCACCCTCCCCCCCCTTTCTGCATGCATGCCTCTCCCCAAGTCCACTGATAGGGGAGGTCCTCCTCTCCTTCTTTCTGATCTTTTTTTTTTTTTTTTTGTTCTTCTCAATGCAGTTTATTCAGGAACCTTGAACAATCTTCTGACGCTGGGGAAAGCCAGCCCACAGCTTAAATAGCCTCTGGGTAGCCAACCTCAGCGTGCCTCATGGACAATGCAGATAGGTCCACATACATGGAAGCAAGCCAGATCCTCAGCCTTAGCCAAATATGGAGTTGTTTGTGACAGAGAGCACTCACCATCTGGAAGGAGGAAGGCAGAAACCAGCTCCATCTTTAAGGCACAGCATTCCGCAGCTCTCTACAGTTCCCCCTTTTTGTTTTAGACGCATCAGGCAAGAGTAGAGGTCTGATCTCTGATATTAGAAATAAATTGGGACTTTGTACCAATGTTCATTTAGGTGTCATCCACCCAAAGAGCATCAGACCCGTCCGATACCTTTTTCTCAGAGGCGGGACCTGGGGCATCAACCCGCATGCAATCAGACATGCTCTTCTCTGGGTCCAAAGCGGCTGACCCTAAGTGCAGTGCTTAGCCTCGCATCCTGAGCATAACATTTTAGCTTTTTATGGTAGCCAACCATGCTTGGGGAGACTGTCCTGCTTCAATGGCTGTAAAGGCCTGAATGATCATGGCTGCATTACACTGTTGTGAGACTCTAATCTTGCATATCCACCACAGGCAAACCAAGGAGACCAACACCAGAAGGCCTGCTAACACTCCCATGCCAGCCCATTCCTTCAGATGATTCATGGCTGCAGCAATCCATGATGATAATCCTGTGGCTAGTCCTGCGTCCACTCTGGTAGAATTTACCATGACAATGGCCACTCTCAGCTGCTCCCGTAGTATCAAATTCTCCAGTCCAATTACCTAAAATATAGCTAGACAATTGTTTAGACAGATTTGCAGCATGGGAAAAATTCTCATATTGTATGCTAGTGACACAAAGTCCAGCATACTTCCATTGACAGCCAAGTTGAGCGATTTGCCATAGGGTATCAATTCGCTCCTGCACGAGGTCAATCCTATGATTGAATACCATCAAGTCTCCTTTTAGTTGAGCATTAATTCTTTTTTGTACATCTAAAGCATGAGCTACATTGGCTAAATGATTATTTAGGGTCTGAGCAGTCTGCCTAGTATGACTCATGGCTAATGCCGCGTTGGTAGCTCCAACAGCCGCCAATGAGATGGCAATAACAATGGCGGCTGTAATTCCAAGATCCCTTTTCTGTCTGAAGAGAGTCATAGCGTGAGGGGCATCAACAGGGACAGGCACCCAGCGAGGCATGCGAGTAACCAGGGCATACCTAAATTCACCAGCATTCCGGTATTGAGCAAAAAAGCAAGTATCATTACCACAATTACTTGGCTAACAATATCTGGCTAACAATGAATAAAAATGGGGGTTATAAACAAACAGGTGTGGACTTATAGGAAATATTATGAGAGGCCTTAAACCCCTCATTGGAACATCCTGCATCAGTTCTAGAACTAGCAGTGGTGGTGTCCAAGGTCTGAGTAGGTTCAGGAGACCATTGCCCCCAGGGGCGAGATGTGCTCCATGTAAATTGACTAACTCCATGTTTTCCTCCACTATTGAAAGTCATTTAAGGTTCTTAAATTATCTTTTCTTTTTTTCTTTTTTTTTAAATTTTTCATCAATTACACTTTATTCATTCTGCATCCCCCCATAAGCCCCTCCCTCCTCCCCTCCCGATCCCACCCTCCCTCTCCTTTCTGCATGCATGCCACTCCCCAAGTCCACTGATAGGGGAGGTTCTCCTCAGCTTTTCATGGACGTATAAGTTTTTTCTAATTTCTGGCTAGTATGAATAGATCAGCAATGAACATGGTTGAGCAAGTGTCTCTTTAATAGGGTAAAGCAGTGATTCTCAACCTGTGAGTTTTAACTGAATGCTTTGGGGTTCAAATGAGTTTTTCACAGAGGTCACCTTAAACCATTGGAAAACAGACATTCTGATTCACAACAGTAACAAAATTACAGTTACAAAGTAGCAATAAAAATAATTTTCTGATGGAGGTCACCCCAACATGAGGGAGTGTTTTAAAGGGTGGCAGCACTAGGAAGGTTGAGAAACCCTTGGATAGGGGGTCCTTAGCCTAAGGGTGGTATAGCTGGATTCTGCGGGAGATTGATTCCCATCTTTCTGAGGAACTGCCTTGAACTGAGCTACCTTGAGAGATTCGTTTTGTTTTGTTTGAATGGGTATAGACTTTCTGTTCCAGTTGACAAGGCAGTACTGGAAATGGCGGTAACAGTTACAGCACGTTGCAAATGTAGCTAATGCCCTTGAATTTTATATTTATAAACCATTAAAAATTATACATTTTATGCCACACAAATTTTAATGATGTCTTATTCCCTTTTCACTGCTGTAACACATCATCTACTGGCTGGCATTTTACAAACAGAGGAAAATTTATTTCGCAGTTTTGATTCCTAGAAAGGCCAAGATTTCTTTTTAAATTTTATTTATTTTTTTGTTATTACAATTTATTCACTTTGTATCCCAGCTATAGCCCCTTTCCTCATCCCCTCCCCAACCTGCCCTCCCTCCATCTTCTCCTCCTATGCTCCTCCCCCAATGCACTGATAGGGGAGGTCCTCCTCCCCTTCCATATGACCCTAACCTATCAGGTCTCATCAGGACTGGCTGCATTGTCCTCCTCTGTGGCCTTAAGCGTCAAAATGTTCAATATCTGAAGAAAACTTGGTTTCTAAAAATGGCCTTCCATATTTTTAGCTTTCCTCATAACATGGGCAGGAGGGAAAAGAACCCCAAAGGATCTAAGCAATCCCTTGAGTTATTTTATACGGGCAAAGCCCTCAAAGGCTAGGCACCTAGTAGAGGCCCTGCATCTTAACTGCTGTTGCATGAAGTATTTTCAATATAAAATTCATAACTGGTGCAATTCTCATAATTCTATAGACAAAAAATAACCAATGCAAATATGTCATGATACTATATGTTAGTGACTTCAATAATGTGTGGTTAAGCTACAAAAACCAAGAAATTACTTCCTTTACTGTTTCTCCTTATCCCTAACAGAAGCAAAATCCACCTTTGTAGCACTGGTCTAATTTACCCATCAATTATTCTGCTACACCTTGAAGACCAGTATGCATAACGTTGTGCTTTTTCCCACAGAAAGTTTGTTGTCTTTAGACTTTTGAAGTTTTAAAAAATGATGTTTAAAAATGCACCTTTTGAATCAAATGGAATTATAGTCACAAACCTTCAGCAATAAATGGAAGGTAAAAAGAAGTACATAAGTCCACATGTAGTATCTGTACTTTCTATTTTTCTACAATTTTCCAGTGTTCCAGATAGATAGAAATTGCCTTATAGGAGAAAACATCAAGACTATTTCTTTTCAAAAGTATGAATTTATTTAATGATGTGTTTCTGTGAGTTTGTGTTTGAGCGTGTGTGCCTGTGCACCTGAGTATATGTTTGTGCAGGCAGAACTGACAAAGATCACAAAAGGTGTTAGGTCCCCTAGATCTAGGGTTTCAGAGGAAGTAAGCTACTACATGGGTACAGGCAAGCAAACCCTGGTTCTCTGCAAGAGCAGTAAGTGCTCTACACTCCTAAGCCATCTTCCCGGCCCCTTAGTCTATCTTTTACTTTATATTTTATGAATGAAAAAGGATGAGGTACAAAAGTACAATAGAAGGGGAAACACCAGTCTTATTTTTAAATATCAAATATTTATCGCTTGAAGCAGCGCTCTGACAAACTGCATGAAATGATGAGCTTTCCTCCAAAAATCCAGTCATCTTCGGGCTTCCTTAAGGCAGGTCTACTGATGAAATTTGAAATTTATCATTAAGAATTTATTATACATAAATATATAATTTGGAATTATAGAATACTTTTTGGAATTTATACCGAATTTTCCATACTGTTGAAGTTGAGTTCACCATCTAGTCTCAGGAGATCAGAGAAATTAACAATGGCCTTTTATCTACTATCTCTCACATCTGTCGTCAACTCATTTGTTTATACATACCTGTATACCTGTATACCAATAAAGTCTTTTCTATGTATTCCTAAAACATAAAGAAAAATTATGAGAAGCTAGGTACACCAAACAGAGGCAAATCACTCTGCATTGTCTGCCCGGCACCATGCGGTAAATGAGCAATGACCTTTAACACTAGCAGTATGTGACCTAGTGTTTCCTCAATCCACCCTGGCTGCTAGTTTATGGTCCTTTCACAAACTCATGAAACTTTAAGGGAAAACTTTTAGATTTTTTTTATGTAGTATTTGAACTTGTAATTTCGATGAGGAGGAGTTTCATAGACCTGCCATGAACTGGAATGTCTGGAACTCTGGGTGAAAACAAAACTTCCTTAAACTGTTTTGCCCAGGTGTTTCCTTGCAATGTGAAACACTGGTTAATGCCCTCGGTTCTGTGTGATTCCTTTTGGTGGGACAAATCACTTTTCTGCAGTCATGTGTCCGCTTAGGTATAACGTATTCATGTATTCAGATAAACAGCTATACCAAGACCTCTGAATTTCAGGTCTCTGTTTTGATAAGCTCATATCTAACTCTTAGCTCTTGTGTCATTATCTGCTCTGTACATGTCTTGAAGAGGAAGGAGGCCTGTTTCTCAATTAAAAAACAACAACAACAAAAACAAAACAAAACAAATAAATAAAAGACCTTGAAGCTTAAATTTAGGTGCCTGACCTTTTTTCTATGTAATACCCCTTAGCTCCACAGATCGACTGATAGAACTGAGAGAAGAATAATGTCATAAAATTTGAAAGTTCAGGATATTTTTTTTTTCAGATTTTGCATTTCTTCTGGAAGCAGAGATGTATTGCCTGATGTCTTTAACTTAGTGGTGCATAAATGATCACTATAAACATATAAAATCTTATTGTTTACATTTTTCATTTTGTTTTTATTTTTCCATCACAGATAGTTTTTCTTTCTTTTTTCATATCATTTTGTTCTTTTTTTCATTTTCCATTTATTATTTTCTTTTTATTGTTTTATTTTACATCCCAAGGGTGTGCCCTCCTTCCTCTCCTCCCAGTCCCTCTCCCTTTTCCCACCTGAAAATGAAAGCCCCCCAATATCAACCTTCCCCAGCACATCAAGTCACATCAGGACTGAGAATATCTTCATCCCTTGAGGCCAGGCCAGGCAACCCTGACAGAGGGAAGTGATCCAAAAGCAGACAATAAAGTCCATGTTAGACACCCACCCTCCACTCACCAGGTAACCCGTATGAAGACCAAGCAGCCATCAGCTACGTGTGTGTAGGGGGCGTAGGTCCAGATTACACAAGCTTCTTAGTTGATGTCTCAGTCTCTGAAAGCCCCAATGGGACTGGATCATTTATTTTTGTTGGTCTTCTTGTGAAGTTCTTGTTTCCTCCAGGTCTTCCATCTTTCCCTCAAGACTTACAAGGGACCCCCAGAGCTCTGCCCCATGCTTAGCTGCAAGTCCCAGCATCTGTCTGGATCTGCTGCTGGCTGGAGCCTCCCAGACTACAGCAAGTTGGGCTTCTGTCTGCAAATATAGCAGAGTATTATTATTAGTGTCAGGGGCTGGCTCTCTACT